>NC_055705.1:3386252-3492027 GCF_017639745.1 Melanotaenia boesemani | reverse complement strand
TATCAGTCTCCACAAATCAGCGTAGGTAGCCAGCAACCAAGGGTTTTACACCAACCGAGCATCCGCCCTCATCCTCCTACCCTTCTTCAGGCCTGATTATGTTTGTAGGACCATCTTCATTAAAAATAAAATGTTTAAAGTAAGACTGAATTCAAAAGTGAGATGCTTTAATTTGAGGGCTAAAGAAAATACCTGAGCACTGCATTCAGCCATTTTCTGACATGGGAAAACCACATCTACAACATCTGGCCTCGCCTCCAACCATGACAATAACAAAGACTGTTGCAGGCCGGCCTCAGCTGCTGTGTTTGCTGTGCTGTTCTCCCAAGCACCTGCAAAAAGATTTTATACATCATTTAATTATAACAAGGTGTTTAGACTGGATAAATATAGAATAATCTATTCTTATAGGGAAAAAATGACAATTACTATGTTACTTTAAAGTAATGACTTTAATTTTGAAATAGTCTCTATGTGATAAGCTTAACAGAAAAGAAAATGTTTACTGTGGTTTGAGCAACAAAAACAACACAGTACATAACACTGTGGTTACATTTGTTCATTGTTGACATACAGTAGCTTACTTCCAAGACTTTTTAAGTAAAGTTTATTTGTGTAACACCTTTCCCTGACAGTCGTCTCAAAGTCCTTCACAGGGACAGTAAGACGATCAAATTCATAACTTAATAAAATACACAAAATAAAATATATAAAATAGAAGTATAAAATGTAAAACCAATCATAAGAGCCCGAACATAACTAAAAGTTAAAAATGTCCTCAGCTGATTTTTAAAAATATTCCACAGCCTGGAAGCCACTGCTTGGAAAGATTGTCCATCGAGATCTGAAGTGGGTATGAGGGTCCACTAAAATATTCTGATTGGATGACCTCAGACTGCATCAGGATGAATAAGCTAAAGCTCAGAAGTATAACGAGGAGCCTGACCATGAAGATCTCTGATAGGACCAAGATTTTAAAATGGATTCTAAAATCAGGTGGGAACCAGTGAAGCAGCTTTAAAGCAGTGGTTACACGAGCTCTTCTGTTTCAGTCAGTCAGAAGTTTTGCTGCAACTTTGATCCTAAAATTAAACAAGTGAAGACCTGACAGAGCAAATGAAGTAATTGCTGTTGTGTATAATTTTTAATAACCATCTCCATTTCTTAGGCAACAGAATTAGACAGGTTAATAGAAAATTTGTAAATCTGCGTTTTGCCTTTTGTTATACTTGTTCAGTAATATGTATCTAGACCTATGTGACATATTTAAGAAAAACAACAATCACAGTAAATAGTTCTTTTGACCATTTTTAGATATTTTTTAAACACGGAAGAAAGAAAAATTATTAAATTTTTTGTCACCTGAAATTAAAGATGTTTATAAGAAAAAACAAAAGCAAAAAACAGGCATAAATAAAGGAATGACTGAGTCATATTAACATGAAGTGTTAACCTGCCCACTCCCACAACTCCCCACCCTCCCAATTTGTCTCTGATAAGTCCTTGTTAGGATCATTGGATTTGCCAAACCAAGGTTTCAAAGGAGAAAAAAAAAACAGAAACAAGCAAACGAAGAAAGAAAAAAATCTTTAAATGGGGGAATTCTGAGCTTCATTCAGAAGACTTACCAAAATCCTTAGAAAATCCAGTTTGCAACGTGTGCATCACTAGACTGAAGAAATGGTGTTTTACACCCTCTCCAGAGGCTACATCACCAGAGAGAAACCAGCATGATAGCAGATCAAGTTGTACTTACTACAACAACCTCCAGTTAACAGATTTTTTAATAACTAATATAATAATAAAAATTTAATATAATATGAAGCAAATAAATGGACATCCAGGGAAAACGTGGATTGGGTTTTGGAGGAAGTTACCTTCCAATCTGCAATGGATTGGTCTGGTCCAGTCTACTTTATGGACCTTGTAAAAGTTTAGTCTCTCCTCCTGTTCCTCAACATCTTCTCTCAAATCAAGTTTGACTTTCAGAGTTAACTCATCTTCTTTTTGCTCCAGTAAACACTTCCTGTACAGCACTGACGCCTCTCTGGAGCTTCAGCTCTTTTCCAGGCTGAAAAAGGTTAAAATCAGAATTACATCCTATTAAGACATTCTGATAGAAAGACAATCAATCAATCAATCCATCAATCAATCCATCAATCCATCCATCAATCAATCAATCCATCAATCAATCAATCAATCAATCAATCAATCAATCAATCAATCAATCAATCAATCAATCAATCCATCAATCACATTTCTGTGATGTTGTTTGAGAAAAGTAGAATTAAAAATAAAATTTCATCATTTACTCCAAGTGATGGCCCCGATGGTCTAACAACGCTGCTTTGGCCGATACTGCTGCTCATGGGAATCATCCCCAGTGATGAACTTTGCTCTAATGGAACTGGTGATCCATCAGAGGAAGGCTAAATAGCAAAACACACAATTTAACATTTAACATTGTTGAGTAATTTTGGCGATTAAGAAAATGCATTAGAGACATGTTAAATAAATATCATGAAAAAGAAGTTGTGATAGTAACCTGACTGAAACTTGTTTAATGCAGTTTACCAAAAATTTGTTTTATTGTATTTAATCAAAACCAGATTACATGGGTACACTCAAAATTTAAAAAAGAGTTACAGACAGAAACCAGCCTTCCCCACAAGAACTTGCATGGAGGGTCATTATCTCAGTTGAGAACTTGTCTCCACATTTGGGGCAGGAATCCTGGAGAGAGGGCGACACCCAAGTTAACACTATAAACCACACTGACAGACTTTTTAGATCAAAATAATTCTGATGTAGGTAGGTCCCCACACACAGAGACTCACATTTTATTCATATCTGTGACAAACTTAACGTGATCCCTTCATTATTTGCTAACCTTTAAATTTTTTTATGTTAATGATTGCCTATCATACAAATGCCAACTGGCTCCAACAGGCTCCAAATTCTAAAAAAGCAAAGGGGGAGTGGGGGTTATATATATTATATTTATCATACAAACATACAAACCATACAAACATAACTACCATATTACAATATTTAAAATTCAACTAAACACATTTTAAGGTTCGATTCAAGGGACAGGTTTAGCTTATGAATCTCAAATATTACATGTAATGTAGCCTTCACAACACTGAATCACTCACATCATCACACTGACAGGACTCAATGTGAAAAGGTAGCAGCTGCAGAGGAACTGATATTTCACAGGTCATGCAGTTATTTTTAGGCATATTTTCAAATGCATTATATGGTAAAGGGACTGTGTCTGTCTTTTCTTGTAAGGGGACAATATATATGGTGTTCTTTCCATTGTTGGAGGAGGACTTCAGTATTTTTGAGTGGTAGACCATCGAGGACTGGGGCAACGGAGTGGTCTTCCTTTGGCCCCTCCCACCTACAAAGAAAACATTTATGCTAAATTATTATTATTTGTCAAGGCAAGTATTCTTCCAAAAGTCTAAAAATATGTAAATATTAAATTGGCATAGGTGGACAGTTTATTTATCCAAAAAACAAGACATCATATTCTCACCAGTGGCTTTTTGAAGAAGCCAGCAAATGTCACATTTTCGAGTATTCATCAAGTAGAACCTTGGTTATCCGAGAATAAACACACCTGGCTTGGTTTCAGTTGTGTAATGATACCACATTCTATGAACACATTACTGACAGTGAGATGTGAGTTCACGTTTCTGGTGCTCATTACTGAATGAGTTTAAGTTATAATAACATTTTTCTGCTTATGTAATTATACCAATATAAAGTTTTCATGGAAAGTGGTTTGAATCTAAAACATTGTCCTGTTCCATTTTATTAAGATTATGTTAAGAAAAAAGTGAGGACCCTTACAAAAACATAACACTGAACAACACTGAGAAATATAAACTGAATGACAGAATGTATTTTATTACTTCCCCACAATTAATTATGTATTATACAAACTGCTTCACCTCTGCATGATCAGCATCATCTACAAGAGTGACAGTTCTCCTTCCTAATCCAGCTTGTAAGAGCACAGCTTCATCTTTTGGAGTTCTGGTTGAACTTTCTGGTAAAAGGCAGAACTGGAGTTCTAGCAAACGTGAACATGTTGGTCTTGGTGGTGTAAGTGACTTTCTTTTAAAACGTGCCCGGTTTCCAGTAAATATTGCTGGAAAAGACTTTAAAATAGAAAGACAACATATAAGGACAAAAGAAAGATGAATAAATGTGTCTAAATTCTAAATTTATCCTTCTTTTATAACTTTTTATGTACATATAACAGCAAATTAGAGGGGAGGGGGGTTACACTATCAGTCAAAAGTTTGGATGCACTTTCCAATTACAATTAATGAGCAAGTGTATATCCAAACTTTGACAGGAAATGTATATGACTATAGCTCACTTAAACAGTTCATCCATAAAATGTTGGAATAGGGCTTTCAGGTCACTCTTCCGTACGTTTGCATCTCCTGCTGAGCTGTGTTTTGTGTAGCAGGCTGGCTGGGACCAGAGGTGCTGGGGGTAATAGCCTCAGCTTCCACGGATCGACTTGCTCCTGTTGAACTGTTCGGCCGTCCCACATTTACAGTGGACTGTTTCACTGGACGTCTTCGAATACAGCTGAGAAGATTTCTCACAGCAGTTTCAATATCTGCATTCTGTTGATCCTAACAAGACATAAAATAAATTATAAAGGGTCTGTAATGTCAGTAAATGTAATAATTCATTCTCAACACGTAGCAATGCAGCATTAATGTTGTAGGTAAACGTGTCGGGCTGTCAGTTTTCTGCTCAAGTCTATCTGCACAACCTTATCAATCATAAGTTTTCCAAATGTTATTTCAATAGATTTGCCTCAGAAGTCTACAAATGACCACACTAGCTACAGGGTCTATTACAGCTGTACTATAACATTTATTTCTATTAGGGTGGTTTTTCATAGGTGCAATGCATCAAAAAACTGTATAAAATCTACATTCTGTACCATTTGTGTTTAGTCATAATTTGACTAGTTTACCATGTAAATATTGTATTGCTGTAACACTTGAATTTGCACAAAAGATATCATTACATATGATTATTCTTATTGTTTTGGAGTGCCTGTTGTGGTCTTTTTCACCAGTATAAAGTAATCACAGCATCTACTTATGGATGTATTAATGTTTACTTGTGTTCATCTAACAAGCTCACTTGCCACGACAACTTTAGCAGACGCACTGACATAAAAAATAGAAAAGCTGCGTAGCACCACCTCTGGGAACGGGTAAACATAATTTAAAAGGTTCATGTGAAATGTTGTAACCTCCCTCTCCCCTTAACGGAACTGAGTGCCATTTCCAACGTGGTCTATTAAATCAGTTTGGGTACCATGCAGGGCTAGTTTTTGGTCATTTATAAGTTAGAACTGTTCAGATTTGTTCAGCTAGCCAGCAGTCACCTTTCATACACACCAAAGAGCGTATTCACTTGATCTTAATGTAATTCTTTATACATTTTGTTAGAGCATATGTTTGTTTACTCCTAAAACACACAGTGGGGTAGTCAAAACGATGGTTAATGAAGTAACTTACCCCAGCTTGGTGCGCAATAGCGATAGCTGCCAAGAGGTCCGACAAGAGAAACTCTGGAGACGTTGTTCTCACGACCGTTCACGCTGATTGGCTCAACTATTGATGACCCACGTTGGGCTCACAACCATTCACTCTGATTGGTTAAGCCCCGAACCCCACACCCCCCACCCTCCCCCCTCCTCTGCTCTCACATCTTCAGACACAAGTTAGTTTTGGCACAAATATCTGGCAAGGAATGAGCCAAAAGTCAGGCCACAGTTTTATCACGCTGTGACTCGCGAGAGCACATTTGTGACTTGCAGCAGCAGATTCAGGAAGTTGTAATCGCTAAGTTGAAGTTGTAAAGCAAAATGAATACTTAAAAAAAAAATTAATTACAAGTAAACTCTGGAAGATAATTTGTCAGATGGACTATTTTTTCTCTGTAACTTCAAATTCAGTTCACGTGTGTGTGAGTTTTCTTTACAGCAGAAAATTTTGACAAACAAGTTCAGATTTTTGATGCACAACTTCTCACATTTTATTCTAATAGTTTTCACATCAAATCTACAAGTTTGTTCATTTTGGCACATTTTTACCTTCATAAAACACAGCATTCATCATTTCATAGCCTTCATCATGAAGAGCAGTTGTAGCCACATCCTGTTTCCTGCAGAACAGGCAAGACTGCGAGTCATTACACAAGTTTAAAAGATGAACTTTAAGATGTCAACACTTCTGCTTGCTTTAACAAAAGTCATGAAGACGAATCAAGAAGCAGATGTAGGTGACGACAATGGAGCAAACAGAGGACCAGAGAGTCAAGGAGATGAAGAGGAAGACGTGAAGACATGAGGAAGAATTGAGAAGAAAATTAAGGTAAAGACATGAAATAGAATTGAGATGCAGACGGGGAGGAACTAAAGCACTCTGAATCCACAAAATATGTGATGAAAAAGCACATCAAATCACTGCAGAAACAAAATGAGCACCTCAATGAACAAAATCAAAAACTCCAAAAGGATTTGTGAAAACAAAAGCACTTTGAATCCGCATGTGATGTGATGAAAAACAAATTCAATCAGGGACAGCTACAAAATGAGGACCTCAATAAGAAAATCAAAAACTCCAACAGGATTTGTGAAACCCAAAGCACTTTGAATCCGCATGTGATGTGATGAAAAACAAATTCAATCCAGTGCAGATAAAAAATGAGGACATTGATAATAAACTCAATTGATGATGAACTCAGAAACTCCCAAGAGTATTTACAAGAATTAAAGCAGTCCAACTCTGCAATCGATGTGATGAAAAACAAAATAATCCAAGTTCTTGCATTTCCTCTTGGACCAGAAGAAACAGAAGTTCCAATCAGATGAAAAAGAAAAGTTACAGTCAGATGAAAAAGAAGAGTTACTGTTAAAGCAAGCAGAGGTGTTGACATCTTAAAGTTCTTCTTTTAAACTTGTAATGACTTGCAGTCTTGCCTGCTCTGTAGATAACAGGGTGTGGTTACAACTGCTCTTCATGATAATGAAATGATGAATGCTGTGTTTTTCATTCTGACTTGCTTGCACTACTGATTCATGTGATTTGCATAATCTGCTGAATAAAAAGGCTGTGCTGGGGTTGAGACTTCAGAGTTGACACCAGATACTCTCTGAGTGCTGAACCACTGTCTCTCCCCATCGCGATGTTGATAACCATACACAGGTCACCATACACAAAAGGAAAAATAAATAAAAAGAAAATAAAAATAAATTATATAAGAGTTAAACACAGATAAAGGACATTGATATAAAAATGACAAAAAAACAGTCAGTTTACATGATTTACAGGGAGTAGGCCAGTTTAAACAGGTGGGTTTTGAGTACAGATGTGAATGACAGCAGAGAGTTGATGTTCCGAATCTCGGGTAGGATTTTAGAGAGACAGACCTGGGGAACAGTAAGGTGAACGGAGGAGGATGACCTAAGAGCACAGGAGGGAGGGAGTGGTAATATGGAGGAGATCAGACAGATAAGGAGGGGCCAGATTGTGAATACCTTTGAAAGTGAGGACCAGTAACTTATAGTTAATTCTGTATTTTATTGGGAGCCAGTGGAGTTGTTGTTGTTGTTGTACAGGGGAGATATGTTTAAAGGAAGGGGTGTGAGTCAGGATAGGAGCAGCAGAGTTCTAGAGAAGCTGCAGTTTCTGAAGTGATTTATTGGGAAGACCGAAGAGTGAGTTACAGTAGTCAATGCGGGATGTGACAAGACTATGAATAAGGATTGTAGCAGCACGCGGAGTGAATGATGAGTGCAGACGGTTGATATTACAAAGGTGGAAGTAAGCAGACCGAGTAATGCTACTGATGTGGCCTTGAAAAGATAGGGTGCTGTCGAGAATGACGCCGAGACTCTTGACCTGAGGGGAGAGGGAAATGGCAGAACTGTCAATGTTGATGGAGAAACTGTGAGACTTGGTTGGAGTGGAGGGCGTGACGACAAGTAGAACCTCAGTTTTACTGCTGTTGAGTTTGAGAAAATTGGAGGAGAACCATGCTTTGATTTCACGGAGACAGTCAGAGAGAGAGGAAGGTGGGCGAGAGGAGTATGGTTTGGAGGAGATGTACAGCTGGGTGTCGTCTGCATAGGAGTGGAAGTTGATATTATATTTATGGAAAATATAGCCAAGGGGGAGAAGATAAGTGATGAAGAGAAGGGGGCCCAGGACTGATCCCTGGGGTACACCGGCCGAGACAGGGAGTGACTCTGAAGTGTGGGCCTTGAGTTGAATAAACTGTGTGCGGTTAGAGAGATACGAGGAGAACCAAGTAAGAGGAGTATGAGAAACACCAAGGGTTGCCAGTCTATTTAGGAGGATGCTGTGTGAGATGGTGTTGAATGCTGCACTGAGATCTAAGAGGATGAGGATTGTGAGAAGACCGGAGTCAGCTGCCATCAGCAGATCATTGGTGATTTTTAACAGAGCAGATTCTGTGCTGTGAAAAGGACAGAAGCCAGACTGGAATTGTTCATAAAGGTTATTATTAGTGAGGTGTTTGTGGAGTTTCGAGAATTTTGGAGAGGAAGGGAAGATTAGAAATGGGACGAAGGTTATTGAAGTCAGACGGATCAGCACCAGGTTTTTTGATGATCGGAGTGACAGCAGCAGTCTTGAAGGTTAGTGGAACATATCCGGTGTTTAGGGAGGAATGAATGATGGCAGTGATGAGAGGAACCAGTGAAGGGAGACACACTTTAACTAGGACTGTAGGGAGAGGGTCGAGCAGGCAGCTGGAAGGTTTAGATTTCCTGAGTTCCTCCAGTGGTGAGCTGCTGATGGATATTTCAGATTTTTGAGGTAAAGAAGGACAAAAGAGAATTACAGAAGTCAGCTGAGTAAAGATGAGGAGGGAAGGTGTCCGGAGGTTTTGTGATATTATTGAACAGTGAAAAGAGAGATTTAGAATTTCCTTCATTAGAACAGATTGAACCTGAATAGTATGTGGATTTTGCTGAAGCAATACAGTCCTCATATAGATGAATGTGGCTATTGTACATGTCCTTATGAATGGTGAGTCCAGTTTTCTTGGCAAGGCGTTCAAGCCGGCGTTCTTTGGCTTTAAGCTAGCGCAAGGCGGGAGTGAACCATGGAGCAGAGCGGGAGATGGAAACACATCTGTGTTTCGGTGGAGCGAAGATGTTAAGAAGGTTGTTGAGGTTTTCATTGTAGTGAGAAACTAAATTATCAGGAGTGGAAAAATCACAAGAAGTGGAGAGGTTATTTATGGCAGAAGACAGTGTGTTGTGATTGATATCCTTGATTTTCCTGAAGGAAATGAAACGGGGAGGGTGGGTTTTATACAGAGACACACTTATTTTGAAGGAGATTAATTTATGATCAGAGAAGGGAATGTGAAGGGCTATAGAATCAGTAGGAATTTGTACAGTTTTTAATTAATGTTAACTCTAATTTCTAGAGTGAATTGTTTGTGCTTGTAATTTGTGATCTTACGATCTGATCGGTGTACTTCCAGGCAGTTCATGCTTTCCTTCCAAGTAAAAATAAAAGAACAGAAACACTGCTTGTTTTTCCTATGTTTCCTTTCCTAAACAAAACAAGAAATAAGATAACAGTTCATTATCTAATTTCTGTATTGTGCTTAGAACGATAATAGAAAAAACTGACAAGCATCACAATTTTACATGTTTCTCCATCTGAGACAAGTTACGTGACCCAGAAATGATTTCTGGTCTGTAAATGCGTTCTTCACCACTCGTCCAAACCTGTGTTGACCTCATTTGTCATACATGCATATAGCATGTTTAAACTTGTCTCATATTTAAAACTAAATCAAGTCAAGCAACTTGTGATCCTTTCTTTTCGATTTTCGTTCTGAGGACATTGGAAAACAGATAACCGTCTGTTGGTTAGGTTTAGTAGAAGGAGGAAAACAAGAGTTTTATTTTGTGTGTTTTTTAATTTTATGTTCCAAAGGAAATAAATGAACTACCTGAAAGTAAACCAACCCTTATGGAAGTTGGATTATAGTTATACCTAAAAAAAGATGATTTTTCTCTACAGTAGGGAAGATGATGAAGTTGGTTACTTACATTGTAGTTAAAAACAGGCTGATTCTCAACTTTCTGCTGATGCAGGAAAATGTTTTTCCTTCCTAGAAAATCCACGAGTGTCGCTGTTTTCCAAAATCGTTGGTGAAAAAGCTCTGAAACAAAGCAAGTGCTTTCTCTTGGTCTGGTGTGTGACTGAAATGGAACTCTGTACTATAGAACACACGGTCACATGCTCTTAGAATGTTCCATTGCCATAGAGAATTATGATGTCATTTAAACATGCAAATTAGATTATTCCTTTGATATTTAAAAAAATGCTATTTAAATTAACACAGAACTAAATGTAACACCAAGTGCTTTACAGAGTTCAAATTTAAGAATGATGTAAAATATGACTGATGACATCATTAACTATAATCTTAGTAATAATTATAAAATAAAGATGCAAACTCATGAGCCAAATAACATTAACTTTAGGCTACTGAAACTTTTGTGTTCATCTGAAAATGTGCTGAAAACGGGGTCATTGATCCAGGAGTATTATTAATTAAAGCTGCAAGCAGCGATGAAGACCCTTGCACCTACGGCACCACTCCGGCCTATTGTACCGACCCATCAGCCGGCAACCTCCCTCCTACTGCACAGCCGCTCTCGCCGTATGCCCATTCTTCAGGAGGTTATCTTCATTAAGTGGTGATTTTCCTCATGAGAGGATCAACTTGCACCTCAGTCTGACCAGTGATCAGGGCCGGCCGCTGGCATAAACACTCTATGCGGTTGTTTAGGGCCACAACCACTAGAGGGGACCACATGATAAGTGTTTGATACACATTTTATCCCTTTCTTTATTCTAATTAAACAAAAATCACGGTAACATTAATTTAAATGGACTGCTGTTCACCATGTGCAAGTCTGTTTTAATTCAATTATGAGCTGTGCGTGTTTTGGGGCCACAAAAAAAATCTTGCTTAGGGCCACCAAAATCCTAGGGCCGGCCCTGCCAGTGATGACATCTGAAGCGTTCATGATGTTTCTTACAAATTGTGTTGAATTCTCACAAACCAGAGCATGATTAAATTCCACATGGCCACTGGGTGGCGCTATAGTCGTTTTTCACGTAGAGCCATGTTCAGGTTGGAACTCTAACAAGAACAGGAAAATATCACCTCCATTGGTCAACCAACGGCAGGGTTAGAGCCACTTCCTGCTTCATGGCAAATGATATAACCATGACAGGAAGCCACTTTGATGATGATACTGCAAGAAGTTAGTCATATTTTCAACCATGAGTTCATGAAGGATGATATTAATGAGTTTGAATTTGTTTTACAGGTATTAAAGGGTTAAAATGATGGGACTTCCTGTTTCCAGGGGCTTGGGCTATGGTGTTGACAACATCTGGACAAGAAGAGGCCATTTTTTTGTCCTGGGATGTTGTAATAATATGCTGAATTTCATCAATGTCAGTCATTGCAGTGGTTGGAGAGGATAAATTAAATATGGAATTTAATGGAATGGAAGAATGGAATTTAATGGAAGAATGGTCGACACCATTCGCCATGGTTCTGCTTGATGAAGGAAATTGAGGTTTTATTTCCTGTAGTGTCATGAAAGGGTTTGATCTGATCTGAAGCACTTTTGAGTATGTGAGGTTCATTCCTGAGGAGAGGGACCCCGGTGTCTGAAAAAGGCACTTCCTGTTTTAAGTGGGCGGGACTTAGGCCGAGACCAGAATTAGTTATATGTATCTGTTCAGGACCAGACCCTGATTAAAAACTGTAAGTGTGGTTTTGCCTGGGGCGGTCGGGCCCCGTCGGGTTCCTGGGTGGGGCTTTGCTGGGGGCAAAGGGTGGCCCTTGGGCCTGTGGGGCGCCTGCCCTCCGTGCGGCCCGCACCGCAGCGCCCGGTGTCCGCTGGGCCTGCTCGCCATCGCCCTGGGCTGCCCGGTGCCCCTGCCCCGTCGCGCCGGGGGTTCCGGTCTGGGGGCCCCTCTGCTCTGGACCGGGTGGGCCGCTGCTCTGTCTGCTTTGGCTGTCCCGGGCTTCGTACTCTGTGGATCTGCTTGGCCTTTGGGGCCTCGGGCTCCCCCCGTCCCCCGCTGATGCTTCGGGGTGCAGCTTGATCGCGGCCCCCTTGCGGGTACACATTTCCTCCTTGTTGCATGGCCACACATGCATGTTAACATGTGCATGCTCACAAACGTGCTTGTCTCTCCATCCGCTTCTCACTAGATGTAGTTGATGTTTGTGTGTTGGTACATTCATCTGCAGGTACGTTTGATGACTATTGTAATTTTTTATATTATCATCATTCTATCTGTCTTTCGGTATCATGTAGTACTGTGGTAGTTTATGTTGTTGTTTTTTTGTGATATGTTCTAGGCAGCATAGACAACAGTTATTTCCCGATTTTAATCCTGTCCTTTTCTCCCTTCTTTTTTCTCTCTCTTCCTCTATCTCCCTGTCAAGTTCGGCACTGACATATAAGACTAAAGAAAATAAGATAAGAATAAAAATAATAAAAATATCAAGGGCAGCCATGTATATAACATGTCTCCCTTGGTAGAGCAAATCTGTCAAGCAAAATATGGCACACAGACCACCGTTCTGTATGTTAGGATGCTGGACAGGACAGGGTTAAAAAAAAAAAAAAAAAAAAAAACTGTAAGTGTGATGGTGATTGGATGAAAATTGAGGGATTTATATTGAATAATGATGTCATGGCGTCTTATCCAACATTGCCTAAAAATTGTAATTGGCCAGAGAGTGTACTTATGTAAAGGTCGAACAGAGCGTTTCAAACACAGAAAAACAGAAAAACACGGAGAGCATTCTTCCCCTCCTCCCCCTCGGAGAGTTGCACGTAGGTTTGTGCGTGGATGGTTCTTTTATATACAGTCTATGAAGGAGGGAGAACATAGCGCAAGCAAACACCATGATGCGGAGTGAAGATGATTCACACACACACAGTAAGTTGCTATGCCTTGCAATGCTAGCGCTAACTTCAAGCGCTAATTTACGTTAGCATGAAATAGTGTAAACAAAGCCCACATTAATCAACAAATGCCACACAGCGGCAGTTTTCCCTTAGTCTCACTTAATGAATTAATTTGATAGTAATTTCATAAGTTTATAAGGACAAACACAGTATTCACTTGGCCCAAACATCATTACAGTTGTTGTAAACTAATAGCCCACCAATTTACTCCACTAATACATAAGAAACTTTGCCAGCTCAGACTTCTCCACCTTTCAAAAGATCCTCCAAAATTGATCCTCGTTTTATTCTATGTTTGGCCGTTTGCTTATTTAGCAGGATGCCGAGGCTTTTTAGGTTTTTCTGAAACTATTTCTGGTCCGGTTCTTTTACTAGTAGTTTAGAATGAATACCAGTTGTTGTTGTTAGGTAACCGTGGGGAGTCGTATATGATTGGTTAAGGAACCAGGAAGTTGGAAAGAGCAACACGGTGCACCCAAGTTATTCCTGCATGGAACTCTTATTTTGAAGGACAAAAGCTTGACAAAAACAGTGTTGATATAGGAGACAGATTGTTTATAGGGAAGCTTCCTTTTATCCCTCACAGCAAATGAGAACATTTTAAATTATTTTTAAGGAAAAAACCTCAACTATTCAGCCTTTAAGGGCCAAGGAAAGAGGGAATGGTGGGGCTGAGCAATGAAGTGAGAAAGATCTTTTCTATACGCCTGAACAGGGACTTGAACCCTGGACCCTCAGATTAAAAGTCTGATGCTCTGCCATCTGAGCTACCCAGGCCCTTATAAGGTAGTTTCCTTTACTTTTTGTACCTTTGTGTTTGTCTTTGTGGTCAAGGAGCTGCAGAACAGGGGTCCTTTATCTTCTATTACAAAGTGACACATAAAGTTTGAAAGATCCAGTTTATCAGAAAAGCCAGTGTCGCAAAAGTTGTGATGGTGCTTCAACTAAGGTGGTACTGAAGTTGAGCTAGACCCAAGAAAACGAGGAAGACACCAAGAGATGGGTTCTACTGACCATTTGCTCCCATTTGCTGTCACTGCAAAATCACCAGAATACATGAAACGAGCAAATCAAATCAAATCAAACTTTATTTATATAGCACCTTTCATACATAAAAATAGCAACTCAAGGTGCTTTACAGAGAATAAAATAAAATCCCCCAGAACCCCAACCCAATAACAACAAGGCCACCCCCAACCCCTTCCATTCAGCACACACACAACCCAGAGGGTAAAAGCAAGTTAAGAGGAAACGCTGTCTTAAATTCTGGAGTCTTGTAGTGTGGGGAAACACTGAGATAAAACACTATAAAACAAAATCTAAACAATCTAAAAAACCAACCCTGAGAATAAAAATAATATTTCTCAGTCCCATAAAATAAGAAAACCCACGAAATAAGAGAATACAAAATGATGAAACAAATACATAAATGATAGAGGAATAGAAGCAAAATACAGCCTTTGTGTTAAGAATAAATAAATGAATAAATACAATAGTAGTAGAAAAAGAAATTTGGGTCTTGAGTCTGTTTTTAAAAATATCCACACTAGGTGCTCCCCTCACGTCCTCAGGCAGGCTGTTCCACATACGAGGGCCGTAGAAATAAAAGGAGGACTGGCTGTGGGTTTTTGTTTTTACTCTGGGAACAGTTCAAAGGCCAGTACCAGAGGACCAGAGGGGTCTAGTGGGCTCCTAAGATAGAAGCAAATCAGATAAATAAGGTGGGCTAAGACCTTTAAGAGACTTAAAATCCAATAAAAGAATCTTAAAATCAATTCTGAAGCTAACAGGGAGCCAGTGCAGAGACTTTAGAATTGGTGTAATATGGGCCCTTTTTCTGGTCTTTGTCAACAGATGTGCAGCTGCGTTCTGTACAAGCTGCAGCTGGTTCAGGTACTTCTTTGGAAGACCAGAAAGAAGAGCATTGCAGTAATGTAATCTTGATGTGATAAAAGCATGAATCAGTGTCTCTGCACTGGCTCGAGAGAGAAACAGCCTGACGCGGGAGATGTTCTTCAGATGATAAAAAGCAGTCTTTGTTATGTTTTTAATATGGGGCTCAAAACTGAGATCTGGGTCTAAAATCACTCCCAGGTTTTTTACTTGATTTAAATGGTTGAGTGCTATTGTTTTCAGTTTGGCCTCCAGTTTCACTCTCTCAACTTCAGGTCCAATCATTAAAACTTCTGTTTTATCCTGGTTGAGCTGCAGGAAGTTTTCTGCCATCCACCCTCTGATATCTAAAATACAATCTAACAGGGCATCAATGGGCCTGTGCTCATCAGGAGTCACGGCAACATATAACTGTGTGTCATCAGCATAGCTGTGGAAATTTATGCCGTGTCTCCTGATGACATCACCAAGAGGAAGCATGTAAAGATTAAAAAGGGTGGGGCCTAAAACTGAGCCTTGGGGTACACCACAGGTCAGTCTATATCTCTTGGACGAGGATTCCTTCATGCTAACAGAGAACTCTCTATCTGTTAGATAGGATTTAAACCAGTTAAAAACAGTACCAGTGAGGCCAACCATGTCGTGGAGTCTGTTTAAAAGAATAATGTGGTCAGCTGTGTCAAAGGCTGCACTGAGGTCAAGCACCACTAAGACAGAGAGTTTTTTCATGTCAGTATTGAGCCTAAGGTCACTCACAACCTTGGCCAGTGCCGTCTCAGTGCTGTGATTGGTCCTAAAACCTGACTGAAACTTGTCAAATTTATTGTGTGAGGTAAAAAAATAATTTTTTAAACAGATTTCTCTAAAATTTTGCTTAAAAACGACAGGTTGGATACTGGTCTGTAGTTGTTAAGAACTGCGGCATTTAAATTGCTCTTCTTCAGAACAGGGGTCACCATGGCTGTCTTTAGGGAGGAAGGGAAGACACCCATCTGGAGAGAGCAATTCACAATGCTCAGTAAATCCTCCTCAAAAGAGCCACAGACAGTTTTGAAAAAAGGCAGTAGGGATGGGATCTAAAATACAAGTTGCAGATCTTAACTGTGAAACAACATCCCTAAGCATTGCAGCATCAACCAGGGCAAAACTCTCCAGTGTTTCCCCACAGGTAATGAAAACCCCAGACCATTTAAAATCTGATGCAGGTCAGATCTAATTTTCTCTACTTTATCTCTGAAATGGGCTGCAAACTCCTCACACCTGGCACCAGTGGGTATATTAGCAGGATTGTTAGAAACAGGGTTAATTAGGATTGATTGTGGAGAAGAGGACACTTTATTTGTTTTTATTTTCAGTTATGAGTTTGGAGAAGTGGGCCTGTCTTGATATTCTAACAGCCTCATTGTAAATACATAAGTGTTCATGTAGAATTTGATAATTTCTTGTTAGTTTGTTTTTTTGCCACCTCCGCTCTGCTATTCTGCAGTTCCTTTTTAACCTCTTGATATCTTCAGTTTTCCAGGGAGGAGCTGGTTTTGTTGTTACTTTCTTCAGTTTTAGTGGGGCCACTTTATCCAGGGTAGCACGTAATTTACTATTAAAATGGTCAACAATAAAATCACAGGATGAAGGTGAAAAAAAAACTTGGGGCGCTGTAAAGTTGATCAGTAAAGTTTGCAGCCACTTCAGCATTAAGACAGCGTTTCCTAATAATCCGTTCAGGAATAGCTTGTTTCATAAAACCTTCAACCTTAAAAATGACACAAAAATGGTCAGAAATACCTAAATCAACAACTGATGTTATGTTGGTAGATAGTCCATAAGTAATAACAAGGTCTAACGTGTGGCCCTTGTTGTGCGTGGGTACTCTGACATGCTGGGTAAAATTCATACAGTCTAAAAGATTTAAAAAGTCCTGGGGGAAAGAGTCTGACTGATTATCTATGTGCAAATTAAAATCACTTAAAATAACAATCCTCTCATACTGGTTGATTGAGAGCAGCTCTGAGAAGTCTGTTATGAATGATGAGCATCTTCCAGGAGGTGTATATACTGTTACTCCAAGGACAGGTGGGCTGCTGAAAACAATGATGTGATATTCAAAAGAAGAGTATTCTTCAAACGAAATGTCTTTAAAACCAATGGAAAATGACAGGATAGAGGCTGTCCCACCACCCTTTCTGCCTTTCCTGGCCACATGTGTGAACATGTAGTTATGTGGTGATGCTTCAATTAGGGTGATGGAGGCATCTGTGCTGAGCCATGTCTCTGTTAAAAACATACAGTCAATGCTGTTGTCTAAAATCAGGTAATTTATAAGAAAGGACTTATTCAAAAGTGATCTGATGTTCAGTAGGGCCATATTCAGGGGACCAGAAGGAGTGTCCTTAGAAACCGGGTGTGTGTTGGGTGGGCTGTTGAGTGTCTGTATTGACGTGAGGTTAGCAGGGTTTCTGTGGGACTTTACTGAGTATCTGTGTTCTGTTCGTGATAATAGACTGTATGGGGAGAGACACAGGTGTAGGTGGTGATGCCAGGTGGTACTGATAGGGGGCGCTGGCAGGGGATACAGTGCTCAATGGTGCAGGTAGGGTGTTGTGGTTGGTAATTAGTCAGTCATGTGTAGAGCATGTACAGCATGCTGCATGTTTGCAGCTAGCACCCTGCTTCCCAGCGGGCTTGGGTGAACTCGGTCGCCTCTGAAGAAAGAGGCCCGGTTCCAGAAGAGGTTAAAATTGTCAATAAAACCAACCTTGTGGGCACTGCAGGAAGACAAAAGCCAGGTGTGGAGGCTAAGGATTCTGCTGAAGCGCCCCATTCCACGGGCTAGTGTTGGGATTGGACCTGAAATAAAAACAGATTTTCTGCAGCTGCTGAGAAGGTTAAAAAGGTCCCTAAAATCCTTTTTTGTCAGCTCAGACTGCTGACAGGCTGTATCATTTGTTCCCACATAAACTATGACGCGTTCAATAGAAGATGGCATAGAGTTCAGCAGCCCAGGGAGTGGCGTTGAAAAGTTGATGTTTCTGGTGATGGAATCTCCCAGAATTATTGTTGTTGGCGCAAACAAGGGAGGAGGAGATGTTGAGACGATGCTCTCCGGACAACCAGGTGTATGTTTTTGTACAGATATGGCCTTCCCCGTTTCACCCAAGCAGAGCGCACAGCCAGAGCTGGCTGGGTTCGCAGGAGAGAGGTGATCAGTGGTGGGCAGAGGGCCAGTGCCGGCCCCGGGAGTGCCATCTGAGTCAGCTGGCAAAAGTTTGCTGCGGGACAGAGCGGCCATGTTGCACGACTCTAGGTGTCCCTCCTGCTTAAAGCCAGAGATAGGGACGTCCATCCCCAGTCTGGGCGTAAAGTGAATCGAGCCAGGCCGAACAACCACGGACCGACGTTGGCTTTTACGTTCCATAGGAGAAGCGGGTCTCATTACTGCCTTCGTGGAAGACGGAGGGGAAGCCAGGTAGCCATCACGCTTTTAAGAGGAGCCAGACAAGCTGCGATCAGGGAGAGGAGGGAAGTCTTACTCGCTCAGGATGGAAAACTTATTTGAAGCTTGAATGGCTGACGGAGATGCCGGGCATCGCCTGATTTTGCTGCTGTGTTTCCCCTTAGTGACCGAATTCCACATCTCCTGGTTAGGAGTGGAGGCAGCCATTGAGTTAGATTTGCCCTCTTCAATCTTTTTGACTTCATGCAAAAATACAAAGACATCATTTGAATATTGTTCCCACACTGCAAAATGATCATCACTGATGGTGAGTAGCTCTGGAGGGGAGGAGTTTCTGTGAAATAACAATCCTAATGCTATCACCACTGCAGTGGAAAGCCTCTGATAGAAGAGTGGCCAATCTTCTTTTAAGACCACGTTCCTTTCCATTGACATCAGTGCTTTCTCCCTTGGAACAGAATGAAAAGACATGTATGGATTCTTGCTCCAAAAATGAAGTATGGTCTATTTTGTTGCCAAGATTTCACATGACAAATTGTGGATACCCACCTGAAAATGGAGGTTCCAAGATAGATTGGCAAAAGGTTTTCAAAGCGGCCCATTCAGTTCAGGTGGTCCATCTCGTCCGCAAACCAAGGTTGCCAAAGTTATGATGGGGGTTAAACTAAGGTGGTACTGAAGTTGAGCTTCCAGCAACAGACCCAAGAAAACTAGGACGTGATCAGAAAATGCGTTCTATCGACCATTGCCTCAAATTTGCAGCCACCGTAAAATCAGCAGAATACATGAAGCAAGCAAAGCCTTTGCCCTGTTCAATCTTTTTGACTTTGAGAAAAACTCTAAAGACATCATTAAAACACTTCTCCCACCTATAAGGTGAGATGACAAAACTTAATGCTATCGCTGCTATGATGGAAAGCTTCCCACAGAGCGGCCAACTTTCTTTTCCCGTGAAATCTGCACGTAGTCCTTTGCAACAGAATGGAAATTGATGTGTAGATTCCTGCTAGAAAACTTAAGGCTCCTCTGTGCTTACAGACAGAGATTGAACACTGTAAATGGATGATAAGGTATACAACAGTGACACCACAGATTCAGAGTCACTGTGACCATGGCAGGTGGTCTTGTGCATTTGCTGAACCCCAGGATCAAACCAGGGACTTTCAGATCTTCAGTCTGACGCTCTCCCAGCGGAGATACTTCGGCTTGCAGCAGCTTTTCCAGCATTCCAAAAAGAAAAATTGTAATTGGCCAGAGGGTGTCAAACATGGTGGCATGACAGCACGGTCTCGCCATGCAGCATTGAGCAATCTCCAGATAACAACATCTAGACATATAGATGTTGGAACTGAAGTGAAACATGTGTAGTTTGATGCAGACATGATAAAGAAAAATATACAATAAATATTTTCCACTGATTTGTGTTAAAAATGCATTTTCAGTATGACTCTAACACGTTTTTGACAGTTTATTAAGTAAAAATTGCCAAATTTGAGTATTTCCCGATCAAATCCAGTGCAGAAACCCCGGTGGGGGCACGAGCGAGCTGTGCCTCAGCTTTGACTGTGCCATCCAATACAAACTAGGTTGTGTGACACATGCCGTTTTCTGTTCCTCAGCATATCGCCAATATGAACTTTACAGAAATATTTGTTATACACCATGACTCTCAACAGTCTGTGTAATGTATTTAATGTATTTGTGAGAAAAATATTCCCGTTTATCGTACAATAACATGCAGAGAAAAGTCAGTAGGTGAGGGAAACAGTACTCTGCCTTACCTCAAGGGGTGCACTGCCAACTTAGCGACCTTTTTTTTTGTTTGTTTTTTTTAAAAGCGACTAGCGACAAATCTAGCGACTTTTTCAGTATTGGAGACTTTTGCAGACTGACGTATATGAAAGTAGTTTATTCTTCTCAATGATGAGTGGGTGCTGCTGCTCAGGCCCCTCCCCTGTCCAAAAGCAATCAGAAGAGGCTTCTGGCAGCAGCAAAGCTGCATTCAGAGCAGGAGGTGGTCACCTGTTTCATGATAAAAATTAAACGTTCAAAGCTGGTGCAGGATGATCTTGCGCTGGCTTACAGTCATATATTAATGTCTATTAATGAAGCGTGTGGAGGAAAACAAGTGTTATGAAATGTTGTAGCCTCCTAATTAGAAAATAACCCACACTTAATAAAAATTAAACAATAATAATAATAAACAAAATATTAACCAAATAATTTGTTTTATTTTTATTAGTTTTGGCTTTTAAAAATTTTTTGGCTTGTCTTTTCTCTTCTATTATTCTATTCTACAGTCATTTAGCAAACGCTTTTATCCAAAGCGACTTACATTTGAGAGTAAGAACAACACAAGCATGAATTCAAACAAGATGGGACATCATAATTAAGTGATAGTCAGACTGCTTTGAGTCCAGTTGGAGCCAGGTGCTATCATGTAGTGCTAGAGGCAGTGCATATAATAATTAAAAAAATTTTTAAAAAGTAATTTTGTTTAAATACAAGATCACGATTTCATCACACAATATCATCTTAGGCATAAGTCCACACAGTTTCTTCAGTACTTGGTTGAGCCAAAGAGCTGGACAAATTTTTCTAACTCATTCTGTTGCGTAAAATAGTTAAGCTAAGTGTGGAAATGCTCCTTAAACAACTGGTTCTTTAGCTTGCTCTCAAAAGGATAAAAGGATAAGGACTCTGCAGATCGGACGGAGTTTGGTAGATCGTTCCACCATCGGGGAACAACAGAGGAGAAGAGTCTAGCTACTGATTTTGTGCCACCTTGTGGTGGGAGCACTAGGCGTCTTTCACTGGCAGAGCGTAACTGTGGAGAGGGAGTGTAGCTCCGGATTAAGGAGTGAAGGTAGACCGGAGCCATTTGGGTTATTGTTTTGTAAGCCAGAAACAGAGCTTTGAATCTGATGTGCTGCAACTGGAAGCCAGTGAAGAGCAATTAGCAGCGGAGTGACATGAGCTCTTTTGGGCTGGTTGAAGACCAGACGTGCTTCTGCGTTCTGGATCATCTACAGAGATTTAACTGAGCATGCAGGCAGGCCAGCCAGTAAGGAGTTGCAGTAGTCAATGCGTGAAATGACCAGAGCCTGGACCAGGAGCTGGACCGTGTGTTCAGTCAGTTAGGGTCTGATCCTCCTGATGTTGTAGAGAGCAAATCGGCAAGACCGGGAAACCGAGGCAACATGGTCCTTAAAGGTCAGCAGGTTGTCTATCATGACACCAAGATTACTGGTAGGAAACTTAGGCACAAGTGTGATTGAGTCAAGCTGCACGCTTATCTGTGGTGGTAAGGAAGGATTGGCTGGAAAGACAATAAGCTCAGTCTTGGACAGATTTAGCCGAAAGTGGCAATCCATCATCCATACGGAGATATCAGCAACATGCTGATATTCGCATTGAAACGTTGTGTCATCAGGTTTGAAAGAAAGGAAAAGCTGAGTGTCATCTGCATAGCAGTGGTAGGAGAAGCCATGAGAGCTAATGATGCACTGAGTGAGGAGGTGTATAATGAAAAGAGAAGAGGGACAAGCACCGAGCCCTGAGGCACCCCTGTTGTCAGCCAGCTTCAGCAGCGGGTAACCCGAGCTTGCTTGAAGGCAGAAGGAAAGACACCGGATTTAAGAGAGGAGTTGATAATATGGGTTTTTGCAGTTTTGACTGTAGGTAAAATGCTCTGCAGGATGTCAGAGGGGACAGGATCAAGAGGACAGGTTGTGGGTTTTGAGCTGACTAGAAGTTTAGAGACTTCATGCACAAGAATATTCTGACTACACATTAAATACTAGTTGCATTAAAAAGTCCAGCCAACTAACATCAAATGTGTTGAAACAAATTCTGCTAACAAGTGAATTTCTCCACTGTGAGATAATAAAGTCTAATCTAATCTAATCTAATCTAATCTAATCTAATCTAATCTAAACAGACCAGAGGTCTGTACGAAGCTGGATTTTCTCTTATCGGGGTAACTTCAGGGTTAACTCGGGGTTTTCTGTACTACGACGCTGGTTCACTTCTTACCAAGCTGTATCACCGCAGCAACAAACTGTCATGGTTCCTGGGTTTATGTTCCTTGGTTTGTGTTAGGTTTTTATCATGGTTTGGGTTTCTGGTTTTGTCATGTTTAGTTCAGTTTGTAGTTTCCCCTCATGTGCTCTGTTTTCTTTTTCTGGCTCGTTAGATCACCTGGTCTGATTCTCATTCTCTTCACCTGTTCCTCATTACTCATTATGTATATATGCCCCTTGGTTTTCAGTTGTCTTTGTCAGATTATTATGTGGTTCATCCCCTTTAACGTGTGTTTTCCTGTTCCTGAGTTTTGGGAGAATAAACCCTTTTGCCCGCACCAATTATGCCTCCTGCCTGATCTGCCTGCATCTTGGGTCCTCACCTCCTCTGCTCACAAGTGACACAGACGCTGAACGGCTAACCTGCTCCAGAGAGGTTATGTTCTGGATAAGAGATCATCGAGTATAAAAGCTCCTCCTCCTGACCAATCAGATCTCATGAAAAATGGCCTGCCCATTTTTAGAGGATCCTGTTGATGTTGGTGCACGGATAGTGAGAGGAGTGCTTAGGAGAGAAGGAGTCTTTAGAGACAGATCCAACCCGTTGGACTTTCCTGATGACATACTGTACCAAAGGTACAGATTTTCAACAAATGGGCTGAGATACATGGCAGCTGTTGGAGCCGATGGTAGCAAACGTGACCCATCGTAGTCGGGTGCTTACTGCCCTGCAGACAGCATGCATCACACTGAGGTTTTTTTCCACAGGTAGGCTGATCAATCTGTCAAATTAATCCATATATGGGCTAAAATCACAAGTTGTTAGTGGGTTTCAGAAAATGGAAATCTTATGGATGGAAGGATGGATGGATGGATGGATGGATGGATGGATGGATGGATGGATGGATGGATGGATGAATTTGTGATCTTACGATCTGATCGGTGTACTTCCAGGCAGTTCATTCTTTCCTTCCAAGTAAAAATAAAAGAACAGAAACACTGCTTGTTTTTCCTATGTTTCCTTTCCTAAACAAAACAAGAAATAAGATAACAGTTCATTATCTAATGTCTGTATTGTGCTTAGAACGATAATAGAAAAAACTGACAAGCATCACAATTTTATATGTTTCTCCATCTGAGACAAGTTACGTGACCCAGAAATGATTTCTGGTCTGTAAATGCGTTCTTCACCACTCGTCCAAACCTGTGTTGACCTCATTTGTCATACATGCATATAACATGTTTAAAACTTGTCTCATATTTTTAAAACTAAATCAAGTCGAACAACTTGTGATCCTTTCTTTTCAATTTTCGTTCTGAGGACATTGGAAAACAGATAACCGTCTTTTGGTTAGGTTTAGTAGAAGGAGGAAAACAAGAGTTTTATTTTGTGTGTTTTTTAATTTTATGTTCCAAAGGAAATAAATGAACTACCTGAAAGTAAATCAACCCTTATGGATGTTGGATTATACTTATACCTAAAAAAAGATGATTTTTCTCTACAGTAGGGAGGATGATGAAGTTGGTTACTTACATTGTAGTTAAAAACAGGCTGATTCTCAACTTTCTGCTGATGCAGGAAAATGTTTTTCCTTCCTAGAAAATCCATGAGTGTCGCTGTTTTCCAAAATCATTGGTGAAAAAGCTCTGAAACAAAGCAAGTGCTTTCTCTTGGTCTGGTGTGTGACTGAAATGTAACTCTGTACTATAGAACACAGGGTCACATGCTCTTAGAATGTTCCGTTGCCATAGAGAATTATGATGTCATTTAAACATGCAAATTAGATTATTCCTTTGATATTTAAAAAAATGCTATTTAAATTAACACAGAATTAAATGTAACACCAAGTGCTTTACAGAGTTCAAATTTAAGAATAATGTAAAATACGACTGATGACATCATTAACTATAATCTTAGTAATAATTATAAAATGAAGATGCAAACCCATGAGCCAAATACACGGAACTCTTATTTTGAAGGAGACAAACTTGACAAAGACAGTGTTGATGTAGGAGACAGATTGTTTATAGGGAAGCTTCCTTTTATCCCTCGCAGCAAATTAGAACATTTTTAATTATTTTTGGGTCATTTACGGATAAGACTTTTGAATAGGCCAATTTTAAAATACTAAAAATAAAGATATATTTGGCCATTGTTAAAACATTAGTAATATAGCGTACATATTCATTATTACAAAAAACCCAAATAAAGAGATTTTTGTGTTTTTATACTTGAATTATTAGGACACAGCCTTATAAAAAGTAAATTTGGTGTGACCATGATTTATCTGAACATCAATATATTTCTTTAACGTTGCTAATAGTTTAACAAGTATTGCTAATTAAATTGACAGTTTGAGAAGGACAGGCATGTGTGCCTTTAAACTTTTGGAAAACTATGATTCTATAAATTTTGTCTATATTGGCACTATCTCCCTCGTAATGCAGTTACAATGCCCAATTTTTTATCTAAAACCCTTAATACTGTTTTTAAATGTGTACAGATAGTATCCACTTAACTATAGTATACCATTGATTAATATTTGAGCCAAAATGGATGGATATTGTGTTTTGAATGTAGTACAGTTATTTTCATTTGTTGGTTACTCCAAATGACAGATGGTCGCCCCAAATGATGAGAAAACCGCAGGTAGTTAGGTCTATTTAAAATGTACACAATACAGTTTAGACAAAGAAAACTGAACAAACATTTTATTTTAACAACATTTAAACTATTTAACGTTTGAATATCACAAACGATAAAAAAAAACATTAAAAATAATTTAAAGTGCAACACATTACATTCTTCAGGAGCTCACATTGGACAGGGATGAACAATTTTAGTAAAAAAAAATAAACAGTTGTATAGATGGAATAAAATCAGAACAATTTTCAAAGTAAACAAACACCATCAACATAGCTGCATGGATTAAATCAATGCTAAAAGGTAGATTTTTCTTTTACTTTTTCCTAAAGAGCGACAGAGTGCAAACATCTGGCCCTGTGCCCTCCTTCCTCTCCTCTCCTACAGTTATATTAGTTTACTGTATATCACCTACATTTCTTTAACCCAGGTATTTCTAAACTTTACCCAATCTTGGCAAGTGAGCTTCGAGAAGCGTGAGGTTGCTGGCTCAGGCTCTGAGATTACAGCATGCACATCTTTCCTGTAGTAGAAAATGACGTCTAAAATTTGAGGCCACATGAACAGGTTCTTGTCACCAGACTGCCTCATGCAGCTGACCTGCACTTCCTCTCCCACAACCTTGAGCACCTGGCCTACAAAAGGAGGTTAATCGTAGGTGACAATAACAAACTTGCCACACAGATCTACAACACTTTCTTGTTCCCTAGGTGGCTCAGGAGGAGAGCTTGGGGGATCCTCAGTGTGGTGCATGGTGTTCCTCAGCTCTACTGTTACTGGCTTGTAACAAGGACATGGACTCCTCTCTAAGCGCCTGCAGAAGCATGACACCTCCCTGTGAGTGATTTGTGCAGGCTGTGAAGACAAAACCTGGTGTATTTTAAATGTCCCCTTCACAGCCTCCAAGCTGTCAGGAACAAGCTCGTCACACTTTTCCATGCTCTCTCTGCTGACCCAATAGTGAGTGATGCTTGAGCCTGATCTATTGTTCAGCATCTCATACAGATCCTGTGGCGTCTGAAGCTCACCTCCTCTTTGAACGTAGAGATCCGCTTCTCTCTTTATTGCCCCACCAATCTGCTGCAGAGCTTGTTGACCAGCAGGTGCACATTTTCGTGTTCCATGCATGCACATGTGTCCCGATCTTTGGTCTTTGGCTCGGTAACATAGAAGGGGCGTCTTCTGGCAAACTGCCTGTAAGATAGGCGGAGACTCTTTTTCATCTCACCGTTGTAAAGCACATGAAGCTCTGTGAGTGGTTTTGTGAGAATTCTTCGTTGTTCTTTCATTTTGGTTTTTGTGATGGTGTCGATTGCCAGTTTCTTCCCCTCTTTTGGCTTGAGCCTTTCACTCAGACCTAACCTTCCTTTTGCTCTCATCTCACTTTTTCTGGCCCTTTCCTTTTCTTTTCTTGTCTCTGCTAGTTGTTTCTTCAGATGTATGTTCTGCTTTCTGAATTTACGCTTCTCAGCTTGCAGTCTTTTACAACGTTTCTCTGCTGTATTCTCTCTTTTCTCTCTGTGGTGTGGTGGGGGATACTGGTGGATTAAAATCCTCATTTAGACGTAGACAATCCACCACAGCCTGCCCTGGCCTCTCCTGCTGCTCTTCCACTACTTCTACACCTGCTGGATGTGGCAGAGTGTTCTCCATGGATGGTGGTGTCAGGTCCAGCATCACCTTTTCCATCTTTTTCCTCTCCCTGTATCCCCTGGATGCAGCCTTCCACTTGTTTCTCAGTTTTTTTTCTCCCTCTCTAACAACTCGTCTGGCTTCACATATAAAATCTTGCCCTCTTGCTTTCTTCTCTGGTAACTGGAACAACATAGAGCTGTCCATCATGACAAGACAAACATTTTACGCCTGTGCTGTTCTCCCCTAATATCTCCCCTGGTGGACTACTCTTTTAAGTTCAAAATATTGCAGAAAATATTATTCCTAATCCTACTAAAATAACTGCGTGTTACCTAGAGTTTTTTTTAACCTCTCTTTTCCTAGCAAGATATTCTGCTCTTGCTGCAGGTCTGAGTTGATCCGCTGCCTATAGCGAGCCGTCTTTTCTTTACATGTTAATGGTGCATCTAGAAAATAGGTTAAACTAGTTAAACGTGATTAATAATTCCTAAATGGAATGTCATGCAGTTTTTACTTTTCTCTCATAAGATTGTACAATAATCAAAAATAAATATTTATTCCTAAATAGGAATGGAAAATGACTAAATTCTGAAAAATATATATTAAAGTACACAAAGAGTTATGCTTAAACAATGCACTTTATATGAATTAATCATGTATAAAATATAAATTTACAGAAACTAAAATAAAGGAAAAGTATTTATCATGTACACTCAGCTCAGCAGTGGTCGCCCCACATGATACTCGGTCACCCCAGAAGATGTTTTCAAATTCATTCAGATATTACAGGCTAACAGTTAGCTACAGAAACCAAGCTAGGTACATTTTAAGACATGTCACTATCAAATTTATCATCAAAATATGAATTTGTAGATAATATTTATTATTTACAGTTTAAGGACGGTCGCCCCACATGATATCCAAAAGTGGCTAGTACATTACAGTAGTTAAAACAAAGATTTATTTGCCAGTATAAGAAGAACTTACTAACCTCCCAGATGTTTTGCTGGGTCCCTCAAATGTGTCTGGCTGATGCAAGATCCTGTGCTTGAAGTGTTTTCAAAATAAAAGTTCAAAATTGTGTTTTTCTTGACGGTCACCCCGGATGATATTTCAGAAAATAAACATGTCTGGACAAAATTCATTTATATATTTTAATGGAAATGTTTATCCAAATACTTTATAATTTTATCAATGAAAGCAAAACATTTTAGAAGTTATGCCAAATAGGGCAAGGGATATATTTAAATTGATTTAAATTGATTTTAAACCAGATGTCCAAATAGCAGTGAAGGCTGGACGGTCGCCCCACATGATGTTTTGACACTTCAGAAGCAGAAAAATGACCAATAACTAAAAGGTTTGGAGACGTTAAAGTGGGTCTATATATAGGGAAGGTAGGAGACACACAGAGTATCTTTTTATGTATTTTGAGGGTTTTTTTGCTGGAAAAACTCAGTTGGACAGAAAAAGTAGGCGTCACGTCATAGACCCTTTTAAGGAGAAATTCCATCTCTTCAGTCTTTAAGGGACAAGGACAGAGGGAACGCTGAGGCTGAGCAATGAAGTGAGAAAGATCATTTCTACACGCCTGAACAGGGACTTGAACCCTGGACCCTCAGATTAAAAGTCTAATGCTCTGCCATCTGAGCTACCCAGGCCCTTGTGGTAGGATTTCGGTGAGTAAAATTTCCCACTCACCTTTACTTTTTGTACCTTTGTGTTTGTCTTTGTGATCAAGGAGCTGGAGAAGAGGGGTCCTTTATCTTTTACAAAGTGACACTTAAAGTTCGAAAGATCCAGTTTATCAGAAAAGCCAGTGTCGCAAAAGTTGTGATGGTGCTTCAACTAAGGTGGTACTGAAGTTGAGCTAGACCCAAGAAAACGAGGAAGACACCAAGAGATGCGTTCTACTGACTGTTTGCTCCCATTTGCTGTCACTGCGAAATCACCAGAATACATGAAACGAGCAAGACCTTTGTCCTGTTCAATCTTTCTGACTTCATGCAAAAAAAATACAAAGGCATCATTTGAATATTGTTCCCACACTGCAAAATGATCATCACTGATGGTGAGTAGCTCTGGAGGGGAGGAGTCTCTGTGAAATAACAATCCTAATGCTATCACCACTGCGGTGGAAAGCCTCTGACAGAAGAGTGGCCAATGTTCTTTTTAGACCACGTTCCTTTCCATTGACATCAGTGCTTTCTGCCTTGGAACAGAATGGAAAGACATGTATGGATTCTTGCTCCAAAAATGAAGTACGGTCTATTTTGTTGCCAAGCATTCACACGACAAATTGTGTTTAACCACCTGAAAATGGAGTTTCCAAGATAGAATGGCAAAAGGTTTTCAAAGCGGCCCAAACAGTTCTGGTGGTCGATCTCATCCACAAACCAAGGTTGCCAAAGTTAGCAAGTACTAACCCCTATTCAGAGGGAGGAAACGTGGAGCTGTGGACCACTGATGCTACATGTTGGAAAGTGGTTTTCATCTGTCTGCTGGGTTTAAGACAGAGGAGGTCCTGGCTAGTTTTGTGCCCTGGGCGAACCACCTGACAGATTTTGTGTTGATGTTCAAACAACAGGAGTTCCCTTCGTTCTAAAGACGACTGCATCCTGTTCTGTTATGTACAGCATTAAATACGGTTATGAAATAAGAAAATGCTGCAATAAATATCTGTATAAGTTCAGCTTGGAGTGAAATGTGTCCTGAGATCAGCTCACATCAGTTCAACAGGCCTAGATTCAGTCGGTAAGGCTGCTGTCATTAAATACTCAGTAAAGCAGCCATTGTAGGGTTTTTAAAAATACAAAAATGGATGAAAAATATTTAATAGGATAGAAAGACAAAAACATCAATCCCTCTCATTTGTTCAGACTGATGGTAACTAAATATTTTAATATGTAGGTGTTTACAAACATGCAGTTATTGTGGTATTTATATATTTATCCAATTTACTGGTAATTTCAGTTTGATTCACAAAGTATTCTATGAAAATGTTACTACCACTTCCTTTCCCCTCAGTGGAGCTGCTCTCAAAGTAATTTTCCAAACACATGAAGTTTCTGGACAAAGCACCGGTATCAGACCCGTATCGGATCGGTATCAGACCGGTATCGGATCGGTATCAGATCGGTATCACACCGGTAATGGATCGGTATCGCTGATACTGGCTTGCATTTTACTTGGTATCAGATCAGAAAGAAAGCGAGTGGCATTGTACATCACTACTCCAGTACTCCTGCTGGCAGCACGCGGTGTGACGGAAACCTACGAGCCTGCGTGCTCTAGTCTGGAGCTGCTCTTAAAGGGCCAGCGTCACTAAAATACCCCACACAGTTATCACAATACCAGCTTTACAAGCAGAACGAATGTGAACAGGTAAACAGTTTAAAACATAATAAGCTCTGTTTCACAATGACACATGTTTAATATTAGTTTACTTGGCTACAGATAAATATATTTAGTTCAGTAAACGGCCTCTCATTACACAGTTCTTACCTTTCAGTTTACCAAACCAAGACTTGGTGGTTCACATGTTGCAGCTGCAGAGCCGAATGTCGCCATGGCCAGGAAAGTGTCTCAGGTAAACTGCAATCACACGTCAGCTGTTTAAAAAGTGGGTTGTTAATACAAGTTACTTAGACTCTGTTTTACAGAAACAAGTCATGGAAGGTGGAGATTACTGGTTCTCCGGTCAGCACTGCCATCTCAGTGGTTTCCAACCTGGGGTCCGGGACCCACAAAGAGCACAGAGTGTCCCCAAGGCTTTGGACATTCAGAGCCATTGTAATTAATGTCCACACATTGTCCCTTCTTTAAGAAAGAAAAGTAAGGCTCTATGTTGTTAATTTAACTTTGGCTTTATCAGAAGGATGCTCCGTCTTTTTCATTAATTTAACCAGATGAGTAAAAATTGTACTAGCCAGTTCATTTAGTACCGAAACCGTTTGGTGACATCGATAGAAAAAAAAGAAAAAAACTAGGGCCACGCATCCTTAAATTGTGGGCACCCAACAACACCTCAACAACCCAGTTAGCTCAGTTAATTTTCTATAATTACTCTCAACGTTAAAATACAACCACATGAAATGATAATTGTGGGTTTAACTAATACGTTTCCTCAAGTTAATGATCTCTTCCACATGCTAATAATGCGTGATCACATGATAACTTTTTTCTATCGATCTCATCAGACGGACTCGGTAGTTTTGTGCTATTAAGTTATAAAGTTTTAAGAAACCTGTTCATTTCCTCTTCAAACAGAGCGCCTCTGTTTTCTTTACAGCTGCTGTGTTAGAAACACCATGGAAACAGCAAAACACCGAACATTAAATTGTGTGGTTGATGTCACCACCATTATTTTCAAGCCACGGATTTATTCTGAGCCGGTTAGCCTGAAACTTTTATTTGGGCTGCTTGGTAACGTTACCGGCACCAACGCTACCACATCACTGACACCAGCACCGCTACTAGCGCTGATCTTTTCTTCTGTTTTCTCTTCAGACGATGTGAGGCCAGATTTACATTTAAACCAGCTGTCCATGAATGCATCGTCTTACGGCAGGAAATCGCCAACGTTTGGTTTACCAGCGGGAGCGACGCTGCGACAGCAGAGGAAGCTCAGAGCTTAGAGAGAAGGAGAGAGATGAATCTGTAGTGGAAGTCCTCTCCCTGCTTTTAGATTTATGGCTTCGATGCAAACCTTCACTACACATTATTACACACAGCTGTCCATCACTATGACTGGGTAACACACACCTCACCAGTCTGATGCTCATTTCAGAGCTTCACCCTCCCCAAGACCAGTTTGACTTTACTGGAACTCTTATCAGATGGAAAGAGATTAAGTAGAAGAGACAGAGGAAACAATAGAGCACGGAGGGAAATGACTTATTACACTGATGCAGCTCAAACAGTCAACAAATTACAGCAACGAATCTAGTTTTTATACCTAGTATAATACTCAAATTAGAAAACTTTACTGTCACAACTAATTTTCTATTAAATGTTGTAAAAGAGACGGAAACTAACTCAGCTGAGTTCATCCATCCTGATCAATAATCCACTCAGACCAATAATCCACCAATACAATAGTCAAAAATAATCAATAACAGACCCAATATTTATTAGTTACTTAATAAATAGCTGGTGTTTAGAAAGCATCAGCACACTTCTAATCATAGGCCTATAAAAGCCACAGTAAACTTAATAAATGAATCATCAGTAATCCTAAAGCAATCTAAGAGTCAGTCCACAACAGCCCGATAATCTTTGTGTACCTAGCTTGAGACCACTCTGCTGATAAACATGTAAAACTAGTAGGTGATTAACCTCGTAGGAGGAGAGTCTGTCAGGGTGGGATTTGAACCCACAGCTCCTTTTAGAGACCAGAATTCCCTGTTTTATAGAAGGAAACAACCGCTGTGTTTGGCGTCTTAGGCCGTTCAGCCTGAGTCATATCTGACATGCAACATACCTGATGTTGAAAACCTCTGAAACCTGACAAGGAGTAAAACCTTAAACATGACTGCAATAAAAATACAGTTGTCACAGAAGAATGACTTAAACGACTATTAGAAAAGCTTTTGTCACTTCATTTTTTCCATGAGATTTTGTTGCCCCTGGAAGTCTGTTTATAGTTGTTGATGTTATTATTTGTTAATAAAGAACTCTGAGCAATAAAATGCTGCAAAACTTTTAATGTTTATTAAGACTTGTGTATAGTCGTCAGTGTGTGAGAGCAGCAAGGAAAGGATGACTTTGACTCACCTAGTTTTTTCTGGTTATTTGGTGTAGTTGTGTCCATGTCAAATCATAATCTGTTGCACCTGTAAACACGCTGTAAAGATTCGTAGCTGTAGATGTTCTCCAAGGAAGTGATCAGCTGAAGGTACCTGACCAAGCATCACTTTATGATCAAAATTTCAACACCCAACGTGGGGCTCAAACCCACAACCCTGAGATTTAGAGTCTCATGTTCTACCGACGGAGCGAGCTGGGCCACATTTGAGGTAAAATGTTCAGAAAAAACCATGAAACAAAAAGTCTAATTAGGAGATGTGTAATGGATCGCATGACGTGACTATGGCTTCTTATAGAAATGGGCCTCAGTGTACTTGGAACTCTGCAAAGACAGGATCTTTTTTATTTTAAATGTGCACCAATACATACTGAAGTTGTCAGAAGTGGGATTTGAACCCACGCCTCCAGAAGAGACTGCAATGGAAATAAAGGCAATCCATGAACATGGGACTTGGGAGGATTTTGGACAAACTTCACCTTCCTCGCATGGGCTCCCCAAGGGGGTGTAAAGATACACCGGGGGCATTTGTGCGAGCATCCCTCCCCCCTCTAGCCTACAGGAAAGGTAAGCATGCACGTACCTCTGACCATCACTAATATATAAAATCTTTCATATTTTTGCAACAAATTCCCTTACCCGTCAGCAAAGTACCATTTTGTCCATTTGCAAGGCCAGCAATGTAAAAATTTCTCCAGAAACCCTGTTTTGTATTGAAAATGTGTCATTTTGTCCATTTAAGAAGCTACAACATTTCTTTTATTTGAGTCTTAATCATCCTGCAGACTGGATTTTTCTACTGATGTTCCAAGATTCAGTAAATGACAAGAAGATCTGTCAGTGATGAATGAGACTTCTTTGGAAAGGTTCTGAGCTGGTTTTTCCAGGGACAGTAACCTAAATCACACTTTATATACAGCTTTTTTTAGCGGGGCTGGAGGCCAAGCAGACATCCAGCCTGCTTGTGCATGGCTGCGGCAGGCCCATCTGATCCCCAGTTTCATCTCCAGCAACAGCTGGATCCCTACTGGACCTGTGTGTGGCTGCAGCATGTACAGCTGCTAGAGCTCTGTTGGGTCTCCAACACACGGAGAGCTGCTGGGGGTCAAGCTGGAGGTCAGGTGGGACTGCAGCAGCCAAACACAAGCATGAAGAGCCACTTGAGGTCTGCTGGGTTTCCAGTACACAGAGAGAAGCTGGTGGTTGGATGGACCTGCAGTAGCCATGCACAAGCAGGCTGGATGTCTGCTTGGCCTCCAGCCTCGCATTAAAAAGCTGTTACTTTATATAAAGTGTTATTTGGTCACTTATATGTCCCCGAAATGCCCAGCCCATTACCTTTCTAAAGAAGTCTCATTCATCACTCACAGATCTTCTTGTCATTTACTGGACCTTGGAACATCAGTTGAAAAAAGTGTTTACTTTGGGTGATGCTGCTGTAGGATATTTATCACTGCTGCAATCACTTCAATGATAAAGGGGAAAATGTGTTTTTATCCAGATCATCAGTTTTATCAATTCCTTCATCAATGTTAGCTGTTTGTTCTTCACTCATCACATCTGGTGGTTTTATGACAGATATGATCACCATGGAGACGGTTGGTGAGATGATTATATTATATTACAGATGTTCTGGTGATTGAATGGTGCTCTGGATAAATGTATTAAAACCACCTGAATTGTTTATAATCAGCATCAACTTTCTGTGGTAAACAGCTATAATTCAGGGGCTCATCCGGGATTTGAACCCAGGACCTCTCACACCCGAAGCGAGAATCTTACCCCTAGACCAACGAGCCAGTCAGGGGGTAAGATGAAGCTGACTGGACAAAGCTCCTTTAGGGGTATAAGGAGGACACAGTCAGTATTATGTGGATTGTCAGACTCTTATGGCAGATTGGAGCCTTGTACAGTTTTGTTGATACCCTCATTGTCACTTCTGTGCTTGACCATGTCTTCTGGTTATGTAATGCAGGCCTTTAATGTAAGTGATTTTAATCATGGAATCATTGCTTTAACAGCCCATGTTGATACTCTTATCTTCTTGCCAACTGCAGAGATATTATTACCTTCTATTTATCCCCAAAGTCCTTGAAAACATATCTGGTATGAGCTAGCAGCTGAATTAGGGAACAAGTGTTTGTCTTAAGAGTTTCAGTGTGGATGAAGCATGCACCATGGTAAAAAAAAACTGTTTTAGGTGATAAGATATTAGATAGATTTGTGACAAGAAAGGTTTCTGTGTCATGGTCCTGGAAATGTGCTGCTGACACGATTGGCAATAAGTATAAACAACAGAGACTTAAACATAAGACAGGGATGAAGGACTGAAATTGGGATGGGGGTTTTGTGAAACCACCGGTGCTGTTTGAATGCATATGGGATTTGTTAAATGGTTGCTCTAAATTTAAAATACATGGGTTGTAGCTGAAGTGGTACTTCTTTCCTACAAGGATTCTGAGTTTTGTGAGGGCTCATAAATCACCCAAAGCGAGAATAATACCCCTAGGCATTCCTTTGTTGAACTGCCATGCTGGTCAACATTGAAACACATTCACACATACAAACACTGTTACACAGTTCATGAACCTGTTAGCTGTTAGCCACCTGCTAGCTTTTAGCCATCTGCTAGCTGTATGAGGCTGATATAAGCAGAAACATCTCATTTAGATAGAAAGTTCACAAAAAGCAGCAAATGAAGTGTTTATATGGCTCACAGCACAATGCTGCTAAAGAAATAAACTTTTATGTTTTATATACACACAATAATAACACATGCTGTTCTTTTAATTGCCACATTTTATCCCCTAAAAATGTGTTATTTATAATTTATTCATAATTTTTTTTATTTAAATTTATTTTAGTAGACAAATGAGTCAAATAATAGACACAGACATTAATATTGTAACCTTAAGCTCTAGTAATCTGGAAAAATGTATTAAATTGCATTTAATTTCAAAACAGTTGAAAAGGAAAAAATATTCCTGGCCCAAAATGAACAGACCTAAAGTTAAAGTGTCACTCTAAGTACTTTAACTTGCAGCTCCAGCTGTTCTCTGATTAAGAGCCTGGAACATGTTACAGATCTTTTTAAATTTTTTCCTCCACACTCGTCATTAATAGGCAATAATATCTGACGGTAAGCCAGGACAGGATCAGCCAGCAGCAGCTTTGATTCTGGTCCTGGAGCAAAGGTGAACATTTGCTCTGACTGCAGCTGGGAGCTGGGTGCTGCTTTGGCTCCAAGCCTCCTGTGTTATTTTGGATGGGGGAGGGGCCTGCAGCAGCACTCGCTACTCATTGAGAAGAAGTAAACATGCTTTCACGTCAGTCTCCAATAATACCAGAAAAATCCACTAGATTTGTCACTAGACACTAATTTAAGATGCTAGAAGGGTCTGAAAACGCTCTAAATTTGATTTGAACATCACTGTCCATAAATGTGGACCAAGATCCACGTCTGCATTTCCTCCCTTTCATTCATTTCTTCAACTCCTTGTCTCCACAGATAATTGACCAGTACTACATGTCAGTACGACCAGACTGTATCAAAGACGTGGTGGACGAAGACGCAGATGGACATGAACGACTGTTTCTGGTGAGAAATGGAAGACTGATTAACAGTGCCACCAACGACCTCCGGCGTCTGCATGAACAGTGAGTTTATGAATCTAAACGCATTTCTTTCTAGCGTGTGATGTAAAAAGTTGGACCAAGTTTATGAGATGAAACAAAGACATTTTAGTTTCTCTTCCAGTTACAAGTTGAAAAACATGACAAGCCAGGAAACCCGCCGGGCTGTTGTTATTGTGTTGTGTCAGTGCAGCAAGTAATTGAAGGTTGGTCAGAGAATGTAACTTTTCTATTGCTGCCCTCATGTTCCTTTCTTCACTTCCACAAAGCTCAAGAAGAGTGCCTTATTTATGCGCTCCATTAGATTTCTATCAATAACCAGGGTCCTCACTGCTACAGAGACTTCTACAGTCATGTATGAGTTGATGTTGACAGGCTTTAATTTCACTGGGAAAAAGACTGAGCTTCAGCACCAACCGGCAGGTTTCTGAAGGTGTTTGTGTCTCCTAATGAAACCACCTGACACGGTAGTGGTATGAACAGAGAAGAGCTTGTGCAGCGTTTGAATCAAGCAGGACAGAGCTGCTGAATGCAGTCAGTGACTCCAGCAAATCATCTGCATCCAGAAAATAAACAAGAAGTTTAGTCCAGTATCAAACCATTACACTGTTATTTTCCCCACAAATAGATATATGAGCATTTTCACTGCCTAATTCAGGTCAGACGGCGAGATTAAAATGAAAACAGCTGACTGTATTTACCAAAACAAGCTAATAATCAGTTAGAGTTATGTCAGGAAGTCAGGTGATTAAGTGAGGTAGAGGGAGGAGGGACTGCAGGGAGGGGACCAGATCAAGGACGGAGAAACGTCCTCTTGTTCAGGCCATGAGGAAAGGTGGTTCCCAGCCTGCCAACCCAGTCCCTCTCAGCCCTCCTCTGTGCATCAGTCTAGTGTGGATTGCAGTCCAGGACTAAGGTCTGCACTGCATCCCAGCCATGGAATGCAAAGTGCTGGACCAGATGTTGATGGGTGTTTAATCTCTGGAAGTTCTGCTGAATTAAAAGTATTTTAGATTTTTCCCACCAGCCTCACTGTGTGGAGAGAAGGTGGTGATAAACGGGAGAGCAGCTGAGACCTGGATGGGATTTACCTGGAGAAATGTTTTAAAACAGGACCTGAGGAAGGTCCAAGAGTACCCCCTGCTGGACAAGGTGGAGAACAGCGTTTGGGCGGCATATTTAAAATCTTCCATTTGTGTGAAGATCCAGTGGAAACTTAATACTTATGATTCAACTAATCCAGCAAAGGTGTTCTTGGGATGAAAGCTGTTTTTTTTATGTTCTTTTTTCCTTAAAGTAAACTTTAATGTCTAAATGGTTGTGTTGTGAGAAATTTGGTCCTTTAAATTAATAGAATTATTGTCTGTTGAGTGTGTGGATGAATGTGTTAATGTCCTCCTCAGAGTGGGTCCAGATCCCCAGATATCATCCAGACATCTGAAGTAGTTCAGGTAGTTTTACAATACAAAATAAAATAAAATAAAATAAAATAAAATAAAATAAAATAAAATAAAATAAAATATAAAATTAAAGTAAAATTAGAGCTGTCAAATGATTAAAATATTTAATCAGATTAATAACAGCTTCCAAATTGCTCATGATTAATCACCATTCAGGAGTTTTTATATGCCTGAAATCTTCCTGTTTTTACTGTTTTACATCAACAAAAAGAACCAATGCTACAGATATTTACTGTTGACTGACCTTCCCTTGGATAACTGTCAGATGTACAATGGTCAGTAAATGCAGCATGTAAAGTACTTTTATCTGTTGTTCTTAATCATTTTTACCATGATCTATATCATCATTTAGAATTCATGTATCATCGTCTCACCAACCGTCTCCATGGTGATAATATCTGTCATAAATCCAGCAGATGTGACGACTGAAGTTAAACAGCCAACATTGGTGAAGAAACTCTGATAAAACTGATGATCTGAATAAAAACATGTTTTTCTTTTATCATTGAAGTGTGTTTGTGCAGCAGTGATAAAAGTCCTACAGCAGCATCACCCAAAGAAAATACTTTTTATACAAGTTTTTCTCCACTTGTTTACATTAGATGATCACTTTAGTTGTAATGATCAGTTCAATATGTCATAAAAAATATGAACATTTATAAGTGTTCCTGCCTGGCCCCCATCAGAACTTTTCTAGACCCGCCCCTGCATATGTGAAATATAAACCCTGTCAACCACCAGCAGCTACTGTGTTAGAGAAGGTCCTGCTAAACACAAAACTTTGAAGTAAATATTGACGGTGTGAACCATGAACCGCTAGTTTTTCTACTTTTCAAATGAACAGTAAACGGGGTGAAAGTAAGCCGGTACGGTCCGGTGGTGGTAGCAGTACCAGGAAGATGGAGAGTGGCTGCTGCTATACAGGCCAGAACCAGTCATGACTGCACTCTGGGTCAGACAATAGATCCATGAGCAACATGCAGTCTTGAGAAACTACTTTGTGTTTAAAAATTCCTTCATTTGGAATTGTTTCTGGACTGTCAGTGCTGTTTTAGTCCATGCTGGACGGAGCTTTGACCGGGCATCTCCCTCTCTTCCTCAAGGGTCTTGCCCTGCTCCCCCCCACCTCCTCGGAGAGAGCCTGGTGGCCTCCTCTACGCCCAGCCTTCGAAACGTGAACCACACGTTGTCTTTATGTTCGTTGCTGAGCTTTTGATTTAATGCGCTGAGATGTTTTCCACAACTGGTCACCAGACATGAAGAGACGCCGCCTGGACGAACAGGACGAATAATAATCACACCAACAAAATTCCACACATTGTTGTGGTTGGCTAAAACACTTTAACAACATTTAAATATCTACCAGTTATCATCTACAGACATTTTAAATAAAAAAGTTTTTGTTCGTGGCTTCATGAGCTGTTCTTAGAGACGTGTACTCTGCATGTTTATTAATGTTCCAATTAAAATAAATAATTTAGCATATCGTGGAGTGTTTTTAATTTTTCCCTGCTCCATGGGTCTACATGGAGCCTGCAGTAAAATATTGGAATAAAATACTGGAATATTTTAGCCCATATCCATTCCAAACAAGTCTCATTCATCACTCATAGGTCTTCCTGTCATTTACTGGACCTTGTAACATCAGTTGACAAATCCAGCCTGCAGGATGACATTCTGAGTCTGAGACGCACCGTCTCTTCTGTATTTTGTCAAAGTTCTGTTTGGCAGACCAGACGCACAAAAGTTGACTTTGGAAAAATTAAAAAGGGAGAAAATTTGCACTAAATGTTTCTTACTGGAGTACCAAGGGCAAAAAGCAGAGTCAGTGCAGTTCTCCCCTCTCTTTAAAGTTTTCAGTGTTTCTTCCCGGAGTACCAGGAGCACGAAGGCCAGGGCCAGGTGGAGTTGCAGAGACAGTGAAGGGTGTCTCCAGCAGACATGGAGAGAAGCTGGTGGTTGGATGGGCCTACAGCAGCCATGCCGGTTTTAGAGTCACTGCATTGGTTCCCCGTGTGTTTCAGGATCGATTTTAAGGTCCTCTTACTGGTTTTTAAATGTCTTAATGGTCTTGGGCCTTCTTATCTTTCAGATTTGGTTTTACCTTATGAACCCTCGCGGCCCCTGAGGTCTTCCGGTACTGGCCTCCTGACTGTACCTAAAGTCAGGACACATACTCACAGAGAAGCAGCTTTCCAGTGGTATGGTCCTCGTCTGTGGAACAGCCTGCCAGAGGAGGTCAGGGCTGCAGAGAACGTTAATGTTTTTAAGAGCAGGCTCAAGACCCACCTTTTTAATTTAGCTTTTACTTAATATTTATTCATTTTATTTTTATTTATTTTATTCCCCTAGCCTATTTATTTCTCTATGTTAACCCATTTTTATTTATTCTATGCTTTTATTCTATTGATATTATTTTTAGGTTATTTCTCCAGTGCTTCCTCGGAGGGGGCTCTCTGCACCGGGGCTTTCATCGGCTGTGGCTGCTGGGGCTCTGTCCTGCAGGTTCTTTCAGTCTGGTTGGGCGGCTCCTCTGCCTCTCACTTGGCCGTGTGTCCTGGGTCGGTGTCCTGGGTCGGTGTCCTGGCGGTCGTGGCCTGTGAGCGGCTCCTGGTGCAGACGGCTCCCTGTGATAGTGTTTCCTTACCAGGCTCATCTGTGCTCAACCTCACATTACAGTAGTCTTTTAATATGTGCAAGTATGTGTGTGTGTATGCTTGCTTGTACATACTGGTATGTGAGAGGACGTGGGGAGGGAGGGGGTTGTGTGTGTGTGTGTGTGTGTGTGTGTGTGGTTGGAGGGGGGCATTGTTTTAACCATGGAAAGCACTTTGTGCTGCATTTTTGTATGAAAAGTGCTCTATAAATAAAGACTGATTGATTGATTGATGCACAAGCAGGCTGGATGTCTGCTTGGTCTCCAGCCTCTCATAAAAAAGCTGTAACTTATATAAAGTGTGATTTTGGTCTCTTATATGTCCCTGTAAAGCACAGCCCATAGCCCTTTTAAAGAAGTCTCTTTCATCACTCACAGATCTTCCTGCCACTTACTGGATCTTGGAAAATCCAGTCTGCAGGATGATTAAGACTCACATATAAAAGCTGTAACTTCCCAAACACACAAAATGGCACGTTTTGGACAAAATGCCACATTTTGGACACAAAATTAACATTGCTGGCATTGCAAATGGACAAAATGCCCTTTTGCTGACAGGTAAGGTCTGGAAGCCCCTCCTGAATGGGGTGAATACTACACTTTGTAGACGGGGAGGGCTCATGGACAAAGGGAGAGGATTTGGACAGATTCTTCATCCACCTGGTGTATTTGTGCAGTCCTGCAATTTTAGTAAAAATATAAAAGATTTGTTGTCTCAGTGGTGGTCAGAGGAACACACACTCTTACTTTCCCTGTAGGCTAGAGGGGGGAGGGTTGCTCGCACAAATGCCCCCGGTGTATCTTTACACCCCCTTGGGGAGCCCATGCAGGGAAGGTGAAGTTTGTCCAAAAGCCCTCCCTAGAATCCATGTTCAGGGGTTGCCAATGGACGTCATTTTGTTTCTGTTGCAGTTTTTTGTGGAGGTGTGGGTTCAAATCCCACTTCTGACAACTTCAGTATGTATTGGTGCACATTTAAGATCAAAAAGCTTCTCTCTTCACAGAGTTCCAAGTACACTGAGACCCAAAATGTCATGGAAACAATGAAGCAACAAAAGCTTTTCTAATAGTTGTTTAATGCATCTCAAGACGTTATGTGACAACTGTACTTTTATAGCTGTCATGTTTTACACTTTACTCCTTGTCAGGTTTAGATTAGATTAGATTAGACTTTATTAATCTCACAGTGGAGAAATTCACTTGTTACAGCAGCTCTTGTTATAGAATAAAGTGCAGAAAGCAAACAGAATAAGGTGAACATGCATCACAACAAGAAGGTGCAATATAAATTATTTACAAGAAAAGTCTAAGAAAAGCAAAAAGTATGTAGCATTATAAATATAAAAGAAATATATATATAAATATAAATATATAATTAACAGTGAAGTCAGGAACTTCATAGTAAACTTACCACATGACAAATTAGACTCAATGTGTGTCAGGATGGCCGAGTGGTCTAAGGCGCCAGACTCAAGGGCTGTTACCTTCCTGAAACAGGGATTTCTGGTCTCCAAAAGGAGACGTGGGTTCAAATCCCACTCCTGACAGACTCCCAAGGACATTCACAGTCTTTTAAGATCAAAAACTCAGCAAAGTATGTTCTGCTTAAAACATTCATGGTGTCTTTATTAACTTGTAAAGAAGAAAACAAAAAAATAATTTTAAAAGCCTCTCATCCACTGGTTATTGTTTTTAAAAATGGTGGTTACCACAGAAATTCAGCAAGAAGATCCAGATATCCCACAACACGTGATCCCAAACTGACCAATCACTGCATAGCAAGGGTGCACATCAGGCCTGGAAGAGGTGTGTGTGGAGCCTCTGCGGAGCTACGCTGAGCCTACGGTGGTTACGCAGACATTATATCCACCTATAGCCATGTGAGGCTGTTCAGCAAACCACTCTTAATTATATTTGTGTACATGTCATCCCGTTAGCAGCCTGGCTAGATCAGCTGGTAGACTATGGGAGTCTTAATCTCAGAGTCGTCTGTTTGAGCCCCGTGTTGGACGTTGACATCTTGATCAAAAACTGATACTTGGTCAAGTACCTTCAACAGATGAAGCTATGAGACTGTCTTTACAGCGTAATCACTGGTGTAACAGGAACAGAATGTAGCCAATCAGAGATCGATATGACTGGAGAGTAAGGAAGGATAAAAAGTCCATGTTCACGCTGTCTCCAGTCTGTAATTTCTTTCAGTTCTGGGGCCTCATTTATCAAACTATGCGTAGCAAAGCAAACTACAGGTGGCATCTACAGGGCAAAAAGGAAATGTGCTGCACAAAAACTTTCAGATTTATCAAAGCATGCGTGTGCAATCTTCCATTCATCATTACCTGCCACTTAACCAGAGTCTGGTTGCAGGGGCAGCTGCCTAAGCAGGGAAACCCAGACTTCCCTCTCATCCTCTCATCCGGGGGGGATATCGAGGGGTTCCCAGGCCAGCCGCGAGATGTAGTCTGTCCAGCGTGTCCTGGGTCTTCCCCGGGGCCTCTTTCTGGTGGGATGTGCCCGAGCTACCTCATCTGTTATAGACAAAACAATGATGGCCTTACTATAACAGTGTTGCAGTATGTTCTTGGTCACATCTATTTAAAAGCTGGACCCAAGTGTTAATATAAACAACGACGAATCAGCTTTTCAACGGTTTCTGTGGTGTAGCATCTATCACTGGTAACACCAGCCACCACTGAGTTCGAAACCAGGCAGAAACATTCTGTCCTTCTGAAACTACTTGCTACACACATTCATACACCTCAAATACTCTAAAAGAAATTCTTAAAAAAAAAGGGGCAGATTGAGCCAGAGATCACACCACCGTTCCCTGGTAACAATACCCATCTGTCAGCAAGAAGATGGGCCAACACACAGGTAACGTTTCAGAAGATACGCTGCAAACAAATGTTCAAAAAAAGCAGTTGCTTCATCAAACCCTATCTGACTGTCTCTTCTCCATTCTTCATACATTCAAATACACAGTGCTGATATTAATATGGAAGTACTGGTGATTTTGGGACAATAGAGACTCTCATCAGACATTCTGGACATCCTGCAAACAAAGTACTAAATGTTGTAGTGTACTGAGTATGTGTCATGTCCTGCTCCATATCAGGAGTATCCAGGTGGCAATCTAAAGCATTTTGACTGTGAGAAGACATCTGCACCAGAAAAGCTGTTTGGCAAACTACAGTCTCAACACACTTTCAAGACATTGCCAAGTGTTGTGTGTGTTTTTGTGTCTGAGAAAGGGTTGGGTGGTAAGAGAATATGGCTCAGTTACAAAGACCATTCTGCTTTTGTTACAAGCTGCCAGAGCTTCATTGGAAAAGATTACACCTTCTGTTACGTCCCAGACTTGTCAGCCTGTGTCTGGGTATGGTAATTCGTGTGTATGGTTGCTTGCAGGTGATTGGCCGAGATTTCGTGTGTATGGTTGCTTGCAGGTGATTGGCCGAGATTTCGTCGGGGGCTGCTCCTCTCCTCACCACTGGGATTGGACGGCTACGGATCCGTTCTTCCTCGGCCCCACCCTCCAGAGACTCTCCCTCTATAAGAAGGCTGGAGCTGCCTTCAGTCGGGGCAGTTGTGTGCGAATACAGCACAGCTTGCCATAGGCTTTTGTTTGTACAGGAACAGCACCTGCGTGTGCTTAGTGGAGACTTTTGGTGCCATGTAGTGTTTGGGAATTTTGTTTGACTTGTTGAGTGTGGTTTTGCCTCCAGAATACTTTACCTTTTTGTTTGTCAACCTGTTGCCTACAGACAACTTCCTTTCAGTTGCTAAATAGCCAGTTTGAGGCTTACCTGAGTTTCAGGACACTTTATGTTGTTATTATTTATAACTTCTTGGTCGGGGTTTTGTGACATTTGTTAGAGTGCCTTTTCTTTTTTGTTTGGTATTGTTTGATTATTTATTATTGGCACTCCCACCTAGTTCGTGTATCGCATTTGTTATGTCAATAAATGTCTCTTATTTTAAAAAGCTGGACTCCGACGCACGAGTGGACGCTCGACTAAGAGTCCGACTTGTGAGGTTACAGTTCGAGGCCCAAGAAAAAGAGCAGCAGAGAAAGCTGCAACTCGAGATTAAACGGCTGGAGATTGAGGCAGACAAGGCTGTGCGGTTGCGGCAGCTTGAATTAGACTCTCAGGCCCGAGTCGCTTTGTCACAGGCCTCAGGTGGATCCAGAGGGTCTGTGACTCAAACGTTATCTGGTCCTTGGGATATTACCCGATTTGTTTCATTTGTCCCGGAATTTAGGGAATCTGAAGTGGATTGTTATTTTCCTGCGTTTGAACGCATTGCGCATGCGCTGCAGTGGCCTCGGGATTGTTGGTCCCTGCTCATACAATGCAAGCTGAAAGGAAAAGCTCAGGAAGTGGTGGCGGCTCTTTCACTAAGAGACAGCCAGGATTACAAAACGGTTAAGGCTGCAGTTCTAAAAGCCTATGAGCTTGTTCCCGAAGCTTATCGACAAAGATTCCGCACCTACAAAAAGGAGGCATCTCAAACGTATGTGGAATACGCCCGAGAAAAACGCACTTTGTTTGATAGATGGTGTTCATCTTGTGGGGTTACGTCTCTAGAAGCATTGAAAGAATTAATTCTTCTAGAAGAATTTAAAAAGCAAATACCAGAAAGTCTTATGGTTCATTTGAATGAACAAAAGATAAATGAGTTGTCTGTGGCTGCTGTACTAGCAGATGAATATGTATTAACACATAAAACTGTGTTTCAGACTTTCAAGAATTCATCGGTTAAAAACAAAACTGTTGTTAATACCCAGTACACGGAGACACGAGAATGCTTTTACTGTCGCAAAACTGGACATGTGGTAGCTACCTGCCCGGTTTTGAGACGGAAGAATCAGAACTCTCCTCCTGTAACAAAAGACATTGGATTCGTTACGCAGGATACAGGTAAGGCGAACTTGGTTAACTGCACACCTGACCCCTGCTTTAGTCCTTTTGTGATGCCAGGCGTTGTTTCGTTAAAGGACAACTCACCTGGAGAAGGAGTAAAGGTAAGCATATTACGTGACACGGGCGCTTCTCAAACCGTAGTCTTAGCAGATACTTTGCCATTCTCTGATGATTCCTATGCTGGATACAATATCATTCTACGGGGCATATGGGATGGATATGTTCCCTGTCCAGTGCATTATGTGTACCTAAAAACTGATTTAGGAACAGGAAGATTTCCCATGGCAGTAGTTTCAACATTGCCCGTGAATAACGTGTCTTTACTTCTAGGGAACGATATTGCTGGTGGTAAAGTTGTCCCTGCTCTTGAGGTGTTTGATGGTCCAGACCAAAGCGGTGAGATCAATAAAGACAAGTCAACCTGCATGATGACACGTGCCCAGAAACGTAAGCAGAAAGGTAAGGAAGTTGATTTGAGTGAAAGCTTCCTCGTACCTCAACTCATTGATGGAGAGGTACTGAGGCAACCCGAAGAGGGCGCTGGAGCTCCTGGCGTAAAAGATCAGGAGGCTCCTTGACCCTCCGGGGAACCACAACTTCCTGTCTCCCGTGCACAACTGCGTGTTGCTCAGAAGTTGGATCCTACATTACAGAAGTGCCGTGATAAAGTGGTAGGTGAGCAAAAAGCCTTGTTAACAACTAGCAGTTTCTTCCTTCGTGATGGTGTGCTGATGCGGCAATGGCGCCCTGTTGTAATTCCAGACGCGGATTGGAATATAGTAGCTCAAGTGGTGGTCCCGCTGTCTTTTCGCTCCCATGTGCTAAAGTTAGCCCATGACAGCGACTGGTCAGGACATTTAGGCGTTACCAAAACATATCAACGCATCCTGAATCATTTCTATTGGCCCGGACTGAAAGCTGATGTAGTTAAATACATCCGTGGGTGTCATACATGTCAGGTGGTGGGAAAACCAAATCAAACAGTTCCCCGAGCTCCGTTACATCCGGTACCCGTCATGGCTGAACCCTTCGAACGGCTCATTCTAGATTGTGTTGGACCTTTACCTCGCACCAAATCAGGACACGTGTTTTTGTTGACGTTGATGTGCTCTGCTACGAGATATCCTGAAGCCATTCCTTTGCGGCGGATCACAGCCAAGCCAATAGTTAGTGCGTTGTTGCGGTTTTTTTTCCACATTTGGGCTGCCCAAAATCATACAAACCGACCAGGGAACCAATTTTATGTCACGAATCTTTAACCGGGTTCTTCGTGAATTATCTATTCACCATGTCACATCAAGCCCCTACCACCCAGAATGTCAGGGTGTACTAGAGAGATGGCACCAAACACTAAAAGGCATGCTGAGAAAATACTGTTACCACGAAAAGAAAAACTGGGATGAAGGTATTCCTTTCCTGTTGTTCGCTGCCCGCGAAGCTTCGCAAGAGTCCCTAGGATTTAGTCCCAACGAGCTAGTGTTCGGCCACAATCCTAGAGGACCCCTTCAGATCCTACAAGAGAAACTATTGGATGTACAAGTGACACCAGAGGAAAACTTGTTAGATTACGTTTCGGACTTCCGTGAGCGATTGCTTAAGTCCCGAGCTTTTGCTTTGAAAGCCCTGCAGGAAGCTCAGCAATCAATGAAAACGCGGCATGACCGTAAAGCTAAAGCACGCGAGTTCAAGGAAGGAGATCGTGTATTAGCTTTGCTTCCGGTACCAGGAACGGCGTTAGAAGCTCGATTCGCTGGACCTTTCGTCGTCCAGGAAAAACTAAGTGCCACCGATTATGTTATTGCTACTCCCGGTAGGAAACGTAGAACTCGTGTTTGTCACCTTAACATGCTGAAGGCATACGTGACCCGGGACTGTGATAAAAAGGAACCCGAGGTTCCTGTGAAGGAAGCACCACAGAGCGTTGCTCTTATTGTGAAACCGGTGGAAACAGAAGCGGTAGATGATGGGTTAACAAACATTCATCCGGCTCGGCTGACTGCCCGACTGTCAAACACCGAAATGCTCAGAAGTTTTTCATCCACACTCCAGCATTTGTCAGACTCTCAAAGGAGTGACATAGAAACTCTGGTCTCTAAACATCCACTCTTGTTTAGTGATGTACCTAAACAAACCCATGTCGTAACCCATGACATTGATGTAGGTACCGCTAGCCCAATAAAACAACACCTGTATCGCTGTAATTTGGACAAACGAATACAAATGAGAAATGAAACAGATTACATGCTACGAAATGGTTTTGCGAAGCCCAGTAATAGCCCGTGGAGTTCCCCATGTCTCGTCGAATCCAAACCCGACGGAACACCTCGTTTTATCACCGATTTCCGAAAAGTTAATGCTGTGACAGTCCCCGACGCATATCCTCTACCCCGCATCGAGGATTGCATTGATACCATCGGATCTGCCCGTTATGTTAGCAAACTGGATTTATTAAAAGGGTACTGGCAAGTCCCCCTTACTGATCGTGCATCCACGATCTCTGCTTTTGTTACTCCTGATCGTTTTCTGCAATACACTGTGATGGCGTTTGGCATGAGAAACGCCCCGGCGACATTTCAACGGCTTGTAAACTCACTGTTCGCAGATTTACCTAACTGTACCGCCTATTTAGACGACGTTGTTGTATATACCAACACCTGGGAAAAGCATATGGCTGTCGTACAAACGGTTTTTGGTCGTCTGTTAGAAGCCTCCCTGACTCTGAATTTGGCCAAGTGTGAGTTCGGGAAAGCAACCGTAACGTATTTAGGTCGGCAGGTTGGACAGGGCATGGTGCGTCCTGTCACCGCAAAAATCGCTGCCGTACTTGATTTCCCTGTCCCAGAAACCCGTAAAGCTTTGAGACGTTTCTTGGGAATGACTAGTTATTATCGGACATTTTGTCGGAACTTCGCTACAGTGGTTCACCCCCTGACATCTCTGTTAAGCCCGAAAACGGACTTTTTGTGGAGCCCTGAATGTCAACATGCGTTTGAGAGTGCGAAATCCTTATTGCTGCATGCCCCGGTTCTCGCTGGACCGGACATGACCAAGCCCTTTAAGCTTGAGGTAGATGCCAGTGCTGTAGGGGCCGGCGCCATACTCCTACAGACTGACGACCATGGGATTGATCACCCCATCTCCTACTTCTCGCGTAAATTCCTTCGTCATCAACTGCATTATTCCACCATTGAGAAGGAAACGCTGTCATTACTGTTGGCCCTAGAACACTTTAACGTTTACATCGGATCCAGTTCTGAGCCCACTCAGGTGTTCACGGATCATAACCCTCTAGTGTTCCTCTCCCGCATGTATAATAAGAACCATCGCTTGATGCGCTGGGCCCTCATCGCTCAAGAGTATGACATCAACATTGTACACAAACGGGGTGCAGACAATCAGTTCGCTGATGCCTTGTCCAGACGAGATGAATGATTTGTGTTTTGTGTATGTGTGTTATGAATGTAACTATCGGCTCATCTGAGGTTGGAGCCTCTGTTTTGAGGGTGGGGGTGTTACGTCCCAGACTTGTCAGCCTGTGTCTGGGTATGGTAATTCGTGTGTATGGTTGCTTGCAGGTGATTGGCCGAGATTTCGTGTGTATGGTTGCTTGCAGGTGATTGGCCGAGATTTCGTCGGGGGCTGCTCCTCTCCTCACCACTGGGATTGGACGGCTACGGATCCGTTCTTCCTCGGCCCCACCCTCCAGAGACTCTCCCTCTATAAGAAGGCTGGAGCTGCCTTCAGTCGGGGCAGTTGTGTGCGAATACAGCACAGCTTGCCATAGGCTTTTGTTTGTACAGGAACAGCACCTGCGTGTGCTTAGTGGAGACTTTTGGTGCCATGTAGTGTTTGGGAATTTTGTTTGACTTGTTGAGTGTGGTTTTGCCTCCAGAATACTTTACCTTTTTGTTTGTCAACCTGTTGCCTACAGACAACTTCCTTTCAGTTGCTAAATAGCCAGTTTGAGGCTTACCTGAGTTTCAGGACACTTTATGTTGTTATTATTTATAACTTCTTGGTCGGGGTTTTGTGACATTTGTTAGAGTGCCTTTTCTTTTTTGTTTGGTATTGTTTATTTATTATTGGCACTCCCACCTAGTTCGTGTATCGCATTTGTTATGTCAATAAATGTCTCTTATTTTAAAAAGCTGGACTCCGACGCTAATTGTTACTGACCCCCCCCTTGCCCTTAGACTAGAGAGGGGTCGTAACACCTTCTATACTTTGTTCCACCTTTATGGTGCCATAACTCTCTGTGATGTCACTGTTTGATATGTGTGTGTTCTTTATGCCACCTTTATGATGTCATATTCCTCTGTGATGTCACTGTTTGATCTGTATATGGGCTTTGTGCCACCTTTAACCTTTATGATGCCATAATCCTCTTTGATAAAACTGTTTGGTTTGTGTATATTCTTTGTGTAACATTTATAATGTCATATTCCACTTTGATTTCACTGTTTGGTCTGTGTATGTTATTAGAGCCACATTCATGATGTCATATTTCTCTTTGATGTCCCTGTTTGACCTTTTTTTTTTTCAAATGGGCTTCAAACCTCAGAAATTAGTTGAAAAAACCCAAACAAATTTCGAGAACCTTTTTAACATTGTATATGCTGTTTGTGCAACCTTTATGATGTCATAATCCTCTGTTTTGTTGTTTATTTTCTGTGGTGTAATGGCTATCACATTCACCTAACATAAAAATTCTACATCCTGCAAACAAAGCATTAAATCTTCTGGTGTATTGTTCACCATGTCCTGCTCCGTGTGACGAGTATCCAGGTGATAAACTCCGGTCTTCTGCATGTCAGAGAGAGATACTGGCGACTATACTAACGAGGAATGCTGCATAGCTCCAAAAGCTTCATAACTGCTACCAAAGATAAACTATACAATTTGGTAGAATATTGTCATCCCAGGCGGCTCCTGCATCCCAGGATCCCAGGCAGCATCGATGACGTAGGCTTCAGCTGCATTTTTGCCCGGTCTGCCACACTAGGACCAACAGGAAGCTGAAAGCCACAGGCCAACTATTTATACATAGTTCTGATTGAGTGTTTTAAAATTATTATTAATTTTCTATGTAAAAGCAAAATTTCTCATAGTTAAGAGTAACATTGAACAGCACAACAGTATTACTGAATAGCTGTTAATAGTTTTAATTATTGTTTAACAGTATTTATTGAAAAACAATTCTCTTTTAAACTAGAAAACAATGTTTGTTTTTGTTCTTAATGACATTGTAAATTAAACAGTGAGTTTTAAATGATTACTGTCTTCATTATGATGAAAATATGTAAATTAACTCAAAACTGGTAAGAAAGACCCACATTGTGACATTAAACTAAATTAAATTCCCTGATGAGGAATAATCTAGTGAACATATTAATCTATAAATATATATATGTGTGTGTGAGTGTGTGTGTGTGTGTGTGTGTGTGAGGGATGTATTCCACTCCATTAAAAGGGTCTTTAATAGGTTAATAAATTCTGAAATAGGAGGTCAGCCATCCATATCCTGCTATGACTCGCTGGCTCTGCATCTCTTCTGATTCCTGGAGAGAAGAGAGAGAAATAGAAAGTGAATTTACTATTGTAATATATTAGAACTAAAAGCAGAGCTATGTTATTGAAATATTGTTAATAGTCTTTACTTACAATTACAGACACGTGTCCATAAAAGTATCCCTCCATACGAGGAAATATCATGTCTATTTCTTAACACGATGGACGCCATGTCACGTGATCTTCCATGCCGTCCACAATGACCCGTCGTGGGTTTGCGTCCCGGTTAAAACATTCCCATTTGTGTTTAAGGCACTAAATACACATTCATTACACAGAGATTTGCATTGATTGTCTCTATTTTCCTTTCTTTCTCTCTTTTCTCCTCCCAACATACCTGGCCGAATGTTCCCCAGCTTGAACGCAGCACCTTGGACCGCTCGGCCATTCTGACAAAAACTAGGGATGTTGCTTGGTTTTATGGGCAGATCACTGTTAAGACATCGACAGCAACACTGATATAACCAACAGCAGCCCACAGCTCTGACTGTTTCTCGTAATTCTGATAATGGCCTCCAGGCCCACAAGTGACAGCAAATGCTCATGTTTATTATGCAGCATCTTGCATAGGACCCACGCTAATCTATAAATTACACTGCACATCCCCTTAGAAAAAACACCTCAGGTTTACCTTCTGACAAACTAACAAAAACCCCTAAAATCCTGCTGCTTTCAGCTTCACAACATTTCTAGAAAGTGAGTCATGGTTCATCATGATGAAAAACTGCAGCCTCCTGCAGGTCTTACCACACATGGCCACTAGATGACAGTGTTATACTACATATGTAACACCTGTTCTTTACAGTTTTTCTCAGTCGCTTTGGTGCATTTCTCACATCAGACTTTACATTCTCATAACTATTAGTTCAAACTCCACAACAATTAGTCATGTGTGCACATCAGCGTAGCATTTCTCATTGCATTGATCACATTGCAAATGCTTGTGGACATGAAGAATTTGCTTCCATACAATTCTCTGCTATTTTATAACATTATCATTTGCTTTGGTCATATCAGTCAAAATTAACTATACTTACAACTGCAGAATAGTCAGTCTCCATAAAATGAATAGTCATGCTGGAGTCATTACTTACAAAAATGTTGATCAATGTTGTCAAAATCTGTCAAGCAGACACATTTCTTTGTAGTACTTTCCTGGAATGTTTCCAGAATTGAACAACTGCGTTCAGATGACCCTCAGCTTTCACTAAATCCAGTAGAGGAGTTTCTCTCTGCCCAGAGGTGGAAGGTGTACGACCAGCGTCTACATACAAACGGCTGTCCAAGTAGCCATGGATGCAGGATACAATGAGGTCACAGCAGAGTCCTGCAGACTTTTGCCACTTGAGGAGATATTTTCCTTGCTGCTTCGCAAGGGAAGATATCCAATGTGACGTTGATAAAAATATGTGAACAGACAGACAGGAACGTCTTGATGCACAGGAGTGATTTAGTATGTCCAGTAACATACATACATTATAACATACGCTGCATAATGCTGTGAACAAATTACTGTAAGCTGACAAACATTGTAAGAAGTAAAAATGTTCTAAAAATGTATTCTGTGTCATGTATTCAGTTACACTACTAACAACAGAAACGTGTAACTTTACCATAGTGTTTAAATGGCTGTACATCTAGTGTGTAGTGCTGTTTGGGCATTTTCAGCTAGTGTCTCTGAGATCTGACTTTTTTGTAATCAAAAACACTTACAGATTACTCTGTCATGATGAAAACACAACTAAGCCATTAGAGTATCTAGTTTCTACTCAATGGTGACAGGACTTTTTATTTTGATGGCTCTGATAGTTTCATTGACATAAATATTTACTTTTGAGGAATGAACTATCTATTTTTAGCAAGTGACACGCTTTTGCAGGTTATCCACAAGCTTCTGCAGTTTGCACTAATTGTTTAAAGAAACGCACTAACTGCTATGCAAATGTAAAGTCTGGTGTGAGAAATGCACCAAAGCGACTGAGGAAAAACTGCAATCTCCACCCAGTGGTGGGTCGTGCATATCACACCTAGGCCTTCAATACCGTGTCACTTAGTCCAGCCTACATTTATGCACCTCATAATAACATCAATATGACACCATGGCTCGAGAATACATACGGAAGCACACTTTTTAAGCCTATTCATAACAGCAGTGGCAGTAGTACTACACTTAACTGCTCAGTCGATCAGCGGGATGCTAATTTCAAGCTCAACTGCACCGGAGACGTCTGATATTTACAGTGTGTGTGTTGTGCGCAGTGTTTACAAGGCACACAGCGCTGTCCATGGTGCTACTCGATCTACATGCACGTATGGAAATAGGCAGAGGCCCATGGCAAATTTGTGTCCAGGGCCCTTGGTGATGATAGTCTATGTTTTCAACCAATAAGCACACATTCACAATTAAGAGCGGGAAACTAAGATCACGGATATTGTCAAAACTCCAAAATAAAAAACAATTTTAAGAGATAAAATAAAATAAAACGCTTGCACTCACCAATGCAGATCTCCTCCACAGACCCTGCTTATTTGAAAATGAAATCCATCCTCCTTTCCTTTCTCAAGAAGACTTCAATGGCTCTGTTGTACAGTTTATCTGTGCATTTCAGTTCCATTAATAAGTCCTTTTCTATGGACATGGAGGCTAACACTGAAAGCCGTGTCTGCCCGGTCGTATTTCTGGCATAAGTTTTAATGCGCTTTAATGCCGAGAATGACCGCTCTGTTCTGTTTTAAGTCGGGGAAGATCAAACAGTACACCGTGGCTCAGTCTTAAGCTGGAGAAGGCCGTTTGGGGGAATTTTTTCCTGTATGTCTGAAAGTGCTTCGTATATCTTACAGAATCTGCCCCTCGCTCGCTCAACCGTGTCACAAAACTCCTTCACCCTTGCCATGCAGAACTGTACATCCAGCGATTTTTTCTGCAGTACTCCAAAAAGCACATCAGCATACTCAAATATTCCGCTGAATGTGTTGAGCAAAAAACAAAACTCAAAATCATCCAGACGTGCAATAAATCCATCTGTACAAAGTACAGTGTCCTGATCATACTCATCATGGTGTTCCAATATGTGATCAAACAACTCCTTTAGCACAGCTCTCTTCTCATAGACCGTATTCACCAAACGTGATGTGTATTGCCACCTCGTCGGCGCGACGTGAGGAAGACGCCGCTTACACAAGTCATCCCGTAGTTAAGTGCGCTTTGGAGATCTGGAGAAGAATGCAGCGAGGCCGTTCAGGTTGGCAAAAAAGACCTTTCACTCTTTCAGCTTTGAGGCCCCTTGAGTCAGTACTAGATTAAGACGATGTGCATAACAGTGAATGAATGAGGCCATAGGTACCTTCTCCTTTACTTTAGCCGCCACCCCATTGAGTCCAGAGGCCATTACCGCTGCGCCATCGTAACACTGTGCCACAACTTTGTCCAGAGAACATTCATATTCCTCAAAGAAATGAAAAATAAGAGCGGCAAGGTCATCAGCTCGCCTGCCACTGGTCACATCCACAAACTTGACAAAACGCTCCTTGACACCTGTGGCCATCACATAGCGCAGGACAAGTGAGAGCTGTGCCATGTTAGCCACGTCTGTGGTTTTGTCCACCATGACAGCAACAAAGGGGCTCTCTTGATGTCCATTTTGATCTCCTCTGTCATCACTTCAGGAGTAGCATGAATTAGGTCATTTTGTATTTTTCCTGATGTCCCAGTAAACTATGTGAAGTTGCTTGATGCAAGTTCTTGGAGTTTTCAAGAAGGAGGGTTCTTCCAACAGAAATGTATAACTATTGTTTTTCCTCTTGAATCCCCAGAGTCTCTTTTTTTGTTTCAAATATGGCAATTACCACACAAACTTAGCAAGAAAATCATAAAAGTCATAAAAGTGGCACAAACAATATGCACAGTTCAAACATTGACATCAAAGAATGAATATGACATAACAAAGGTGGTACAAAAACCATACCCAGATCAAAGAGTGACATCACAGAGGAATATGATGTCATAAAAGTAGCACAAACAACATACGCAGATCAAAGACTGACATCAAACATAAAATATGACATCACAAAGGTGGCAACAACAGCATAAAAAGATCAAACATTGACATTACAGAGGTATATGATGTCCTAAAAGTAGCACAAATGACAAACACTGATCAAACAGTGACATCACAGAGGAATATGATGTAATCGAAGTGGCATAAACCATATAAACAGATCAAACGCTGAAATCAAGTTATATGACATCACAAATATGGCACAGACAGCATAAACACATCAAAGAGTGACATCACAGAGGAATAAGGCATCACAAATTTGGTACAAACAACATACATAGATCAAAGAGTGACATCACAGAGAACATGATGTCATAAAAGTAGCACAATCAACTAGAGCTGGTTCTGCTACTAAGCAGATTAAGTGACCACTTAGGGCCCCGCACCACTAGGGGCCCCCTACTGAAGAAGGTTGTTTCATGGTTTATGGGCTTGGTTATGAAGAGGAATTATCCATCTAGATCAGAAAAAAATGTACAAAAAGAAGGCTAATGAAGCAGCTGTGCAACCAGGACAAAACAGAAGTTTTATTGATTGGACCTGAAGCTGAGAGAGAGAAACTGGAGGCCAAACTGAAAACATTAGCACTCAACCATTTTAATCAAGTAAAAAACCTGGGAGTGATTTTAGACCCAGATCTCAGTTTTGAGCCCCATATTAAAAACATAACAAAGACTGCTTTTTATCACCTAAAGAACATCTCCCGCATCAGGCCGTTTCTCTCTCGAGCCAGTGCAGAGACACTGATTCATGCTTTTATCACATCAAGATTAGATTACTGCAATGCTCTTCTTTCTGGTCTTCCAAAGAAGTACCTGAACCAGCTGCAGCTTGTACAGAACGCAGCTGCACGTCTGTTGACAAAGACCAGAAAGAGGGCCCACATTACACCAATTTTAAAGTCTCTGCACTGGCTCCCCGTCAGCTTCAGAATTGATTTTAAGATTCTTTTATTGGTTTTTAAGTCTCTTAATGGTCTTAGCCCACCTTATTTATCTGATTTGCTTTTATCTTATGAGCCCACTAGACCCCTCAGGTCCTCTGGTACTGGCCTTTGAACTGTTCCCAGAGTAAAAACAAAAACCCACGGCGAGTCCTCCTTTTATTTCTACGGCCCTCGTATGTGGAACTGCCTGCCTGAGGACGTGAGGGGAGCACCTAGTGTGGATATTTTTAAAAACAGACTCAAGACCCACCTTTTTAGTTTAGCATTTTAATCATTACTTTTATTATTACTATTGTATTTATTCATTTCTTTCTTAACACACAGACTGTATTCAGCTTCTATTTATTTATCATTTATGTATTTGTTTTATCATTCTGATTCTCTTAATCTTGCTGCTATTGGGTTGGGGTTCTGGGGGTTTTTACTATCTGTAAAGCACCTTGAGTTGCTATTTGTATGTATGAAAGGTGCTATATAAATAAAGTTTGATTTGATTTGATTTGATTTGCAACGACAAGGTAATTTCTTTTGCAGTTATACTGTAAAGTAAGGTATTAGTCCGGTGATGAAGAACAAATAGATAGATTAGACATGGGACAGCACTTTTTGATTTAGCAGCAGGTGCTAACAGGTTTACCAGCTGGTTGGGTACGGTTAGCCAGCAGTTGTAGGTAGCGGTAGGGCTGCCAACCATCCCGTAAAATACGGGATTCCTTATTTGACAATTAAACATCTCCTCCCAACAAATTGTTTGTGCGTGTGTTGCGTTTATGGTTGCCTAGAGACAGACACCACATACCAGCGCATCTCAAAACACCTGCACCTTTTTAAAAATGTCCTCCGCACCTGATATTTCTCAAAAACTAAAATATTTCCATCCTTAGGTGGACAGCGTCAGTGGAGATGTTTACAAGACAAATTGTAAAATGTGTCGGCGCATGTTTTCAGTGGCGTGCGGTGGGCTGTCTGACATCAGACATCATGCATCAGGAGAACAACACAGAAGACTAGAGCTCAGTGTCCCAGTTCTTCATCCCTGAATCATTTCCTGAGACTGATCTGGTGTCAGACATAATGTCATGATTGATCCATGAATTTAGAAGTTTTTAAAGTGGAATGGATGATCATTTATTTAATGAACAATAATATGAGCCATTATAACTATTATATATATGTCCATTTAAAGAAAAAGTCAGACTAATGGATTAACAGTTAATAAATGTTGTTCAGAGAAAACATTGTTTAAAAAAAATATAACTAAATTTTAACTTTAAAAGTTATATTAAGTTCTCAGTGTATTTAGTTTATATTTTAAAAAATTCGTTGTTGCACACTCCACACAAACAGATCTCCTTTAGTTGTTGGTACTACTGCCGTGTGGTAGATTATACAGTATCTCTTAAACTAAGTTAAGTGCAGTAACTAAGTTGTGTCCATAAAGTATTTTGTTATGTATTATTTTCCTCTTCTATGTTAAATAGGGATTCATGTTGTGGGAGAGAGTGAAGGGTGCTTAAGGGTGGGTGAGTGGGTTCGGCCGGAGAGCCCGGGGTCGCTGTGCTGGTAGGATGGCCGGTGGCCGGCAGGAGGCCAGGGTGGATGGAGGAGGTCCTGCAAGGTGCAGCTGGTTGGAGGTGAAAGACTGGCATAAAAAAAATCTGTAACTTTTTGGAGAAAGATTAGGGCTTCTGGACAAAGTTAACATTACAGCCACTGTAAATGGACTAAATGACACGTTGCAGACAGTTAAGGGCCAGGAGCCCCCTCTCTCCACAGGGTGAATGTCACAAAATGGTGCTTGATAGCCACACATCATCTGATAGTTCATGGTGATCCTCATTCCTTGTTTATCTGTCAAAATCTTTATTTCAGGCAGCAGGGCAACAAAACACAAGAGCACTTTGCTGTGACTCAACAATTGAACATCAGCATGGAGAAGTAGACCTCCATACGCAGAATAAACAATATTCTACTAAATTGTATAGTTTATCTTTGGTAGCAGTTATGAAGCTTTTGGAGCTATGCAGCATTCCTCGTTAGTATAGTCACCAGTATCTCTCTCTGACATGCAGAAGACCGGGGTTTGTCACCTGGATACTCCTCACACGGAGCAGGACATGGTGAACAATACCACTGAATAAGATTTAGTGCTTTGTTTGCAGGATGTAGAACGCCTGATGAGAATCTCTATTGTCCCAAGATTCAAGAGAGATTCAAGATTCAAAGATTTATTGTCATTATACACAGTGCAAACACAGGTACAACGAAATTTGTTTCAGTACAACCTGTCCAAGACTAGACAGCAACAACATGTAGACACAACAGGAAACAGGCATACTGAGGCAGCAGCCGCTGGGGCAGCGCGCCTATGTATTAGAGTAGATAAAGAAGGAAAAAAATAACATTGGGGGAATAAGATGTGGCTGGGGAGAAAAAAAAAAGGCATCACCGCACTGGGCCTAAGGGCCCAGTGTTGAGATACAAAAAAAAACCTCCTCGGTACATAAAAGCACATAACTCAGACATTCACAACATCAGAAACATGTGGCAGGGTGGGAAAGGGGTCTCCCATCACAGCAAGTGCGGACGCAGCTGGAGCGCATCCAGTCGACCCGCCGCCCGGGAGTGGAGGGAGGGGGGGAAGGAACGTCCAAGGCAGTGGGTCATCGGGGGAGGTGTATCTGTAGTGGTGTATGTGAGTGTGGTGCGTGTGTGTCAGCAGTAAGTGAGCATTTGAACTTTCTCCTAGTTCTCCATCTCCAGTCTCTGCCACCTGATGATAGTGGGGCGTCCTTGGGAGCTGATCCAGGAAAAAGTCCATCGCCCATGAGGAGGGTGGGGGGAGGTGGGGGGCTGAGCATCCGTCAACAAGACATTCCAGGAGAACTTTGTAGCCAGCCATCCAAGGCCAGTGAAGGGAGCCGAATTGATAACAGCATTTGTTTTGGTTTCAGGCCAGAGCTGTTTGTCTGCCTTGAGTCTCTCAGTGGTCCCTCACTGGCGACTCCAATCATCCAAATTTGGGTCAATTTCCATTTCCATCCAGCCGAGCCGACAACTTCTCCCAGTTGGTGTCCCCCTTACGTACAAGCTCCGAAATCGCAACCAGCTTGCCATCCTGGGCCTCCAGTTTACGATTCAGTTCCTGCAACGTCAAAGTCTGATTGTTCATAGCTCGACACACACCTGCACAGAAATCCGGCAGCTTGCCAGTGACCGCCGACAGTGTCCGAATTTTGCGATATGCCAGGAAACCGCCCGCTCCAAACAGCAGAAACCCAGTTATCATGAATCCGAATGTATAGATATCTTCAGCGTCCTCGACAGACAAGATCGACAGACACATGACTTTCCACACTCCCCAGGAATCCATCACATATCCAGCCGAAAACGTTCCGCCAGGACAAGCAGGCTCCCCTACGCCTGTTTTCCGGTTCGAATAAATTTGGTCGATTGCATTTAGGGACCAGCTGATCAAATCCATGGTTCTAGATTTTGTTTTCAGAAAGAAATGCAGAGAGAGACTCAGAGATGACAGGACAAAGTAGCAGGACAGAGTGGGGAGGAGGGAGAGAGAGAAAAAAGCGTCTGCCTTCGTCGAGAGCCGGAAGAGAAAAAAGATGACCAGTTCTTCCATATTAATATCCGCACTGTTTATTTGACTGTATGAATAGCGGGGAAGAGACAGTCAGACAGAGTATGATGAAGCATTTGTTCTTGGCTTGCTGAATATATTTTGAAACATTACCTGTCCTGTTGTGTCTCTGAAAGATGGGTGTCATTGCCTTGGAGTTGGTGGTGTGGGTTTTGGCCTTATTCTGCACATTTTTAGAAATGTACAGTTCATTGCTGAATTGCATGTTTGTAGCAGAGTGTTTCAGTGTTAACAGTCTTCATAAAAGGAATGTTACTGGCTGGTTCAAAACCAGGTGGAAACATGCATTTCACCTGAAACATACTTTTGTGATAGCCATTACACCACAGAAAATAAACAACGAAACAGAGGATTATGACATCATAAAGGTTGCACAAACAGCATATGCAATGTTAAAAAGGTTCTCGAAATTTGTTTGGGTTTTTTCAACTAATTTCTGAGGTTTGAAGCTCATTTGAAAAAAAAAAAAGGTCAAACAGGGACATCAAGACAATATGACATCATAAATGTGGCTCTAATAACATACACAGACCAAACAGTGAAATCAAAGTGGAATATGACATTATAAATGTTACACAAAGAATATACACAAACCAAACAGTTTTATCAAAGAGGATTATGGCATCATAAAGGTTAAAGGTGGCACAAAGCCCATATACAGATCAAGCATTGACATCACAGAGGAATATGACATCATAAAGGTGGCATAAAGAACACACAAACATCAAACAGTGACATCACAGAGAGTTATGGTACCATAAAGGTGGCACAAAGTATAGAAGGTGTAATCTTTTCCAATGAAGCTCTGGCAGCTTGTAACAAAAGCAGAATGGTCTTTTTAACTGAGCCATATTCTCTTACCACCCAACTCTTTCTCAGACACAAAAACACACACAACACTTGGCAATGTCTTGAAAGTGTGTTGAGACTGTAGTTTGCCAAACAGCTTTTCTGGTGCAGATGTCTTCTCACAGTCAAAATGCTTTAGATTGCCACCTGGATACTCCTGATATGGAGCAGGACATGACACATACTCAGTACACTACAACATTTAGTACTTTGTTTGCAGGATGTCTAGAATGTCTGATGAGAGTCTCTATTGTCCCAAAATCACCAGTACTTCCATATTAATATCAGCACTGTGTGTTTGAATGCATGAAGAATGGAGAAGAGACAGTCAGATAGGGTTTGATGAAGCAACTGCTTTTTTTGAACATTTGTTTGCAGCGTATCTTCTGAAACGTTACCTGTGTGTTGGCCCATCTTCTTGCTGACAGATGGGTATTGTTACCAGGGAACGGTGGTGTGATCTCTGGCTCAATCTGCCCTTTTTTTAAGAATTTCTTTTAGAGTATTTGAGGTGTATGAATGTGTGTAGCAAGTAGTTTCAGAAGGACAGAATGTTTCTGCCTGGTTTCGAACTCAGTGGTGGCTGGTGTTACCAGTGATAGATGCTACACCACAGAAACCGTTGAAAAGCTGATTCGTCGTTGTTTATATTAACACTTGGGTCCAGCTTTTAAATGAATGAATGAAATGAAATGAAATGAATGAATGAAATGAAAAATACTTTATTAATCCCAAAGGGAAATTCAATATTGTAGTAGTAGTAATTTTTTTTTTTTTTTTTTTTTTTTTTTTTAAACAATCACATTAATTAATTAAGGGCTTTGTTCTTCAGCCTGATAGCTGCTGGAAGGAAGGATCTTCTGTATCTCTCTGTCTTGCATCGGACTTGAACAAGCCTCCCACTGAACACACTCTGTTGTTTCGTCACGGCGTTGTGTAGAGGGTGTGAAGGATCTTCCATTATCTTCGTCAGCTTGTACAGAATTCTTTTTTCGATGATCAACTCCAGCGGCTCCAGAGTTACTCCAAGCACAGAACCAGCTTTCTTGATCAGTTTGTTAATTCTTTTCAAGTCTCTGGTTCTGATGCCGCTGCCCCAGCAGATTGCTGCAAAGCTGATTGCACTTTCAACAACAGACCTGTAGAACATTTGCAACATTTTGGTGCAGACGTTAAAAGATCTCAGCTTCCTTAAGAAGTAGAGTCTGCTCTGACCTTTCTTGTAAATGTACTCAGTGTTGCTTTTCCACTCAAGTCTGTTGTCCAGCTGAACTCCAAGGTACTTGTATTCCTCCACCACCTCCACCTCCTCTCCCATGATGGAAACACTTCTATGTGTGTTCTTGTTCCTCCTGAAGTCAACAATCATCTCCTTTGTTTTCTTGGTATTCAAGATGAGATGATTGTCACCGCACCATTTCACAAACTGACCGACCAGTTCTCTGTACTCTGCTTCTTGTCCATCACTGATACACCCAACAACTGCTGAGTCATCAGAGTATTTCTGCAGATGACAGAACTCAGAGTTGTACTGGAAGTCTGAGGTGTACAGCGTGAATAGAAATGGTGAAAGTACAGTCCCTTGTGGTGTTCCAGTGCAGCTGACCACCATCTCAGACACACAACCTTTCAGTCTCACAAACTGTGGTCTGTTTGTGAGGTATTCGTAAATCCAGGTGGTTGTGGAGGGATCCACCTGGAATTTCTGCAGCTTCTCACACAGCAGAGCAGGCTGAATCGTATTAAAAGCACTTGAGAAATCAAAGAACATGACCCTCAAAGTGCTGCCTGACTGGTCCAGATGAGAGTGGGCTCTCTGAAGCAGGTATATGATGGCATCTTCAACCCCAAGCCCATTACGGTATGCAAACTGTAATGGGTCCTGAAAGGTGTTCACCTGCTTGCTGAGGTGAGCCAGTAAGAGTCTCTCCAGGACTTTCATGACGTGAGATGTCAGGGCGACTGGTCTGTAGTCTTTTGGTTCAGCTGGTTGTGGTTTTTTAGGCACTGGAACAAGGCAGGATGTTTTCCACAGCACCGGGATTCTTCTCTGGCTCAGGCTGGTGTTGAACAGGTGCTGGAGAATCGGACATAGCTGTTTTGAGCAGGTCTTGAGAACTCTGGGACTGACACCATCTGGACCTGCAGCCTTGTTCTGGTTCAGTTTCACCAGTTGTTGCATGACTTGGTTACAGGAGACAGACAGAGTGGAGGTGGAGGCAGAGGAGGTTTCAGGAAGTCCTGATGTGGAGGGAGATGAGGTTGTGTCCAGGTCCTTGACTGAGCTGCAGGGTGACAGAGTGGAGGTGTGACAGGAAAGCTGTGGGCTCATGGAGGGTGTGTGGCTAGTTGGGGTTGAAGCAGGAGGTGAGCTAAACCTATTGAAGAACATGTTCAGTTCATTCGCTCTGTCCAGACCTCCATCAATCTGATCCTCCTTTATCCTGAAGCCAGTGATCTTCTTCATTCCTGACCACACATCCCTCACATTGTTTTTCTGAAGCTTACTTTCCAACTTCTTCCTGTAGTCCTCCTTGCACTTCTTCATTTGTGTTAAATAGATGTGACCAAGAACATACTGCAGCACCGTTATAGTAAGGCCATCATTGTTTTGTCTATAACAGATGAGGTAGCTCGGGCACGTCCCACCAGAAAGAGGCCCCGGGGAAGACCCAGGACACGCTGGACAGACTACATCTCGCGGCTGGCCTGGGAACCCCTCGATATCCCCCCCGGATGAGAGGATGAGAGGGAAGTCTGGGTTTCCCTGCTTAGGCAGCTGCCCTGCAACCAGACTCTGGTTAAGTGGCAGGTAATGATGAATGGAAGATTGCACACGCATGCTTTGATAAATCTGAAAGTTTTTGTGCAGCACATTTCCTTTTTGCCCTGTAGATGCCACCTGTAGTTTGCTTTGCTACGCATAGTTTGATAAATGAGGCCCCAGAACTGAAAGAAATTACAGACTGGAGACAGCGTGAACATGGACTTTTTATCCTTCCTTACTCTCCAGTCATATCGATCTCTGATTGGCTACATTCTGTTCCTGTTACACCAGTGATTACGCTGTAAAGACAGTCTCATAGCTTCATCTGTTGAAGGTACCTGACCAAGTATCAGTTTTTGATCAAGATGTCAACGTCCAACACGGGGCTCAAACAGACGACTCTGAGATTAAGACTCCCATAGTCTACCAGCTGATCTAGCCAGGCTGCTAACGGGATGACATGTACACAAATATAATTAAGAGTGGTTTGCTGAACAGCCTCACATGGCTATAGGTGGATATAATGTCTGCGTAACCACCGTAGGCTCAGCGTAGCTCCGCAGAGGCTCCACACACACCTCTTCCAGGCCTGATGTGCACCCTTGCTATGCAGTGATTGGTCAGTTTGGGATCACGTGTTGTGGGATATCTGGATCTTCTTGCTGAATTTCTGTGGTAACCACCATTTTTAAAAACAATAACCAGTGGATGAGAGGCTTTTAAAATTATTTTTTTGTTTTCTTCTTTACAAGTTAGAAAAGACACCATGAATGTTTTAAGCAGAACATACTTTGCTGAGTTTTTGATCTTAAAAGACTGAGAATGTCCTTGGGAGTCTGTCAGGAGTGGGATTTGAACCCACATCTCCTTTTGGAGACCAGAAATCCCTGTTTCAGGAAGGTAACAGCCCTTGAGTCTGGCGCCTTAGACCACTCGGCCATCCTGACACACATTGAGTCTAATTTGTCATGTGGTAAGTTTACTATGAAGTTCCTGACTTCACTGTTAATTATATATTTATATATATTTATATATATATTTCTTTTATATTTAGAATGCTACATACTTTTTGCTTTTCTTAGACTTTTCTTGTAAATAATTTATATTGCACCTTCTTGTTGTGATGCATGTTCACCTTATTCTGTCTGCTTTCTGCACTTTATTCTATAACAAGAGCTGCTGTAACAAGTGAAGTTCTCCACTGTGAGATTAATAAAGTCTAATCTAATCTAATCTAAACCTGACAAGGAGTAAAGTGTAAAACATGACAGCTATAAAAGTACAGTTGTCACAGAACGTCTTGAGATGCATTAAACAACTATTAGAAAAGCTTTTGTTACTTCATTGTTTCCATGACATTTTGGGTCTCAGTGTACTTGGAACTCTGTGAAGAGAGAAGCTTTTTGATCTTAAATGTGCACCAATACATACTGAAGTTGTCAGAAGTGGGATTTGAACCCACACCTCCACAAAAGACTGCAACAGAAACAAAAAGACGTCCATTGGCAACCCCTGAACATGGATTCTAGGGAGGGCTTTTGGACAAACTTCACCTTCCCTGCATGGGCTCCCCAAGGGGGTGTAAAGATACACCGGGGGCATTTGTGTGAGCATCCCTCCCCCCTCTAGCCTACAGGGAAAGTAAGAGTGTGTGTACCTCTGACCACCACTGAGACAACAAATCTTTTATATTTATACTAAAATTGCAGGACTGCACAAATACACCAGGTGGATGAAGAATCTGTCCAAATCCTCTCCCTTTGTCCATGAGCCCTCCCCGTCTACAAAGTGTAGCATTCACCCCATTCAGGAGGGGCTTCCAGCCCTTACCTGTCAGCAAAAGGACATTTAGTCCATTTGCAATGCCAGCAATGTTAATTTTGTGTCCAAAACGTGGCATTTTGTCCAAAAAGTGTCATTTTGTGTGTTTGGGAAGTTACAGCTTTTATATGTGAGTCTTAATCATCCTGCAGACTGGATTTTCCAAGATCCAGTAAGTGGCAGGAAGATCTGTGTGTGATGAAAGAGACTTCTTTAAAAGGGCTATGGGCTGCGCTTTACAGGGACATATAAGAGACCAAAATCACACTTTATATAAGTTACAGCTTTTTTATGAGAGGCTGGAGACCAAGCAGACATCCAGCCTGCTTGTGCATCAATCAATCAATCAATCTTTATTTATAGAGCACTTTTCATACAAAAATGCAGCACAAAGTGCTTTTCATGGTTAAAACAATGCCCCCTTCCAACCACACACACACACACACACAACCCCCTCCCTCCCCACGTCCTCTCACATACCAGTATGTACAAGCAAGCATACACACACACATACTTGCACATATTAAAAGACTACTGTAATGTGAGGTTGAGCACAGATGAGCCAGGTAAGGAAACACTATCACAGGGAGCCGTCTGCACCAGGAGCCGCTCACAGGCCACGACCGCCAGGACACCGACCCAGGACACCGACCCAGGACATCGACCCAGGGCACCGACCCAGGACACCGACCCAGGACACCGACCCAGGACACCGACCCAGGACATCGACCCAGGGCACCGACCCAGGACACCGACCCAGGACACACGGCCAAGTGAGAGGCAGAGGAGCCGCCCAACCAGACTGAAGAACCTGCAGGACAGAGCCCCAGCAGCCACAGCCGATGAAAGCCCCCGGTGCAGAGAGCCCCCTCCGAGGAAACACTGGAGAAATAACCTAAAAATAATATCAAGTATCAAGAGTCTTTATTGTCATTGTGCAAGGCACAACGAAATTTTGTTTCAGAAGTTCTCGGCTTAAAAGGAACACTGTAACACACAAAGATGAAAGTATGGAAAGGAAATATACCTTTAGATAAATATATATATATATATAAGAGTAAAAGGAATAACAGTGCAAATCAAACAAGTATTTAAAGTGACTGGCATGGAAGTGATCCACATATTGCAGCATATTGTCCCAAAGTGCAGTCTGAGTGCTTCTGCCTGTCTGCAGGAGTTTAGTGTTCAGTCTATGGATGGGGGATGGGGGGTGGGGGGAGATGGGGTGATGGATTCACAGCTCTGGGGAAGAAGCTGTGTTTCAGTCTGTTGGTGTGGGCTTTGATGTTTCTGTATCTCTTTCCAGAGGGAAGAGGTACAAACAGTTCGTGTCCTGGGTGGGTGGGTCTGCAGCTATACGACTGGCCCTTCTCTGGACCCGGCTGTCGTATATTGAGTCCAGGAGCGGGAGAGGACTCCCTACAATCCCCTGTGCTGTTTTCACCACCCGGGCCAAGACCTTCCTGTCGTGTGCAGTGCAGCTCCCGTACCACACTGTTGCACTCAGACAGAGAATGCGCTCTATGGTGGCTCTGTAGAAGTTTGTCAGAAGCTGAGAGGAGAGTCCAGTCCTTTTGAGCTTCCTGAGGAAGAAGAGCCTTTGTTTGGCCCTCTTCACCAGGTGCGATGTGTGTGTCAGAATAAGGTTGTTGTCTGAACACCATCCTGTCAGGTGCTGGATCTCCGCTCTGTAGAGGGTCTCATTGTTGTCCGATATGAGACCCACCACGGTGGTGTCATCTGCAAACTTCAGAACCTTGTTTGTGGGATGGATAGCAAAACAGTCATGTGTGAATAGGGTGAAGAGGGCCGGGCTAAGCACACATCCCTGTGGTGTGCCTCTGCTCAGGAACCGTGTGGATGATGTGCGGTCCCCAATCCTCACCACCTGAGGCCTATTTGTGAGGAAGTCCCTGATCCAGAAGCATAGGGGGTTAGACAGTCCGAGGTTGTGGAGTTTCGGTGTCAGCTTGTCCGGGATCACCATGTTGAAAGCTGAACTGAAGTCCACAAATAACATCCTGACGTAGGTGTTAGGATGCTCCAGGTGGGTCAGAGCCGTGTGCAGAGCCAGTGAGACTGCATCCTCTGTCGATCGGTTCTCCCTGTAGGCGAACTGATATCTGTCCAGAGTAGCAGGAATGACGTCCTTGATGTGACTTAAGACGATCCTCTCAAAGCACTTCATGATTACTGGGGTGAGAGCGACCGGGCGGTAGTCATTGAGGCAGGTGACAGTAGATTTTTTCGGCACAGGCACAATGATAGAGGACTTGAGGCACACAGGAACTGAAGCAAACTGCAAGGACAGGTTGAAAATGTCCAGAAAAACTCCAGCCAGCTGCTGTGCACACAGCTTCAGAACCCGACCTGATACCTTGTCTGGTCCTGCTGCTTTGCTGGTGCTGATCCTCCTCAGGGTGGAGCTAACCTGGTGTTGCTGCAGGACGAGAGGCTGCTCCTCACGCTGTGGAAGATAAACAGTCTCTCTGCTGCCAGGTGTGTCGAAGCGTGCAAAGAAACTGTTGAAGGTGTCAGGTAGGGTGGGGTCATGGCTGATCTGCTGGTTGCCATTCCTGTAGTGTGTTAAGGTTTTGATGCCTCTCCACATTTCACGTGGGTTGTTGTCAGTGAAATGCTCCTCAATGCGCTGTCTGTACCTGTGTTTGGCCTGCTGGATGCCCTTCTTCAGTTCTGACTGGGTCCTGCTGTAGGCCAGCCTGTCACCTGACCTGTAGGCTGCATCCCGAGCTTTGAGCAGAGACTCCACTGTGCTGTCACACCATGGTTTCTGGTTTGGAAACACCTTGATGGACTTTGTGGGTAGAACAGCATCAGTGCAGAACTGCACGTAGTCCAGGACAGATGATGTGTAGGCCTCCAGGTCTGAGTCATCTTTAAACACTTCCCAGTCAGTGAGTTCAAACAGTCCTGTAGGGCTGAAGAAGCCTCCTCAGTCCATACTTGAACTGTTCTGGTGGTTGGTTTTGTCCTGTAGATCAGAGGTTTATATGTTGGAATCAGCCTCACAGAGATGTGGTCTGACATGCCCAGCTGAGGAGCTGCTGCCGCCTTGTATGCTCCTGGGATGTTGCAATAAACCTGATCCAGTATGTTATTGTCTCTGGTGGGAAAGTGTATGAACTTCTTGAATTCTGGAAGCACTGCTTTGAGTTCCACGTGATTGAAGTCTCCAGCCACAATCACAGCTGCCTCGGGGTTGGAGTTCATCTGCCTGGTGATCAAACAGTAGAGCTCCTCTAGCGCTAGCTTAGCGTTAGCTCGCGGTGGAACGTAAACAGCTATGATCAAAATGGAGCACAACTCTCTCACCGTCTTGAATGGCCTGCATTTCACAGCCAGATATTCCAGGTCGGGTGTGCAGTGCGTTCCGATGGTGTGTGTGGCTGTACACCAGGAGTTATGGATGTAGAGCGCGAGCCCTCCACCTCTGCTTTTAGCCGAGGCTGCAGACCCGCTAGCTCCACCGCTGTGTTGGGTGTATTGCAGTCCAGCCAGGTTTCCGTAATGATGGCCACACAGCTTTCCATCCTCCGTGAGACGATCCTCAGCCAAATCTCGTCGATTTTGTTGGCTAGTGATCGAGCATTTGTCAGGAAGAGACTGGGAAGAGCTGGTCGGTGTGGGTCGGCTTTTAGCCTAGCACGCGCCCCGCTCCTCTTACCCCGCTTTTGTTTACGTTGTCTCCTCCGTCTCCTAGGCCACAGTGGAGGGATGGTGAAAGCCGTGGTGGTTCGAAGGACCTCTGGTGGTATAAAATCCGGCTCAGGGTGTGCGTAAAGTTGGCAGTTTCTTCCGAAGTTAATTAATTCAGCCCTGCCATACTGAATTAATGCCTCCAGCGACTGGAGCAACAACAAAAACACGAACAAAACAAACAAAAGCCGAGAGCCCTGAGCCGCTGCGTGCACACGGGCCGCCATCAGATGCAAAATATATAATATATAATAATAATAATAATAATAATATATATTATATAAATAGAATAAAAGCATAGAATAAATAAAAATGGGTTAACATAGAAAAATAAATAGGCTAGGGGAATAAAATAAATAAAAATAAAATGAATAAATATTAAGTAAAAGCTAAATTAAAAAGGTGGGTCTTGAGCCTGCTCTTAAAAACATTAACGTTCTCTGCAGCCCTGACCTCCTCCGGCAGGCTGTTCCACAGACGAGGACCATACCACTGGAAAGCTGCTTCTCCGTGAGTATGTGTCCTGACTTTAGGTACAGTCAGGAGGCCAGTACCGGAAGACCTCAGGGGCCGCGAGGGTTCATAAGGTTAAAGCAAATCTGAAAGATAAGAAGGCCCAAGACCATTAAGACATTTAAAAACCAGTAAGAGAACCTTAAAATCGATCCTGAAACACACGGGGAGCCAATGCAGTGACTCTAAAACCGGCATGGCTGCTGTAGGCCCATCCAACCACCAGCTTCTCTCCATGTCTGCTGGAGACACCCTTCACTGTCTCTGCAACTCCACCTGGCCCTGGCCTTCGTGCTCCTGGTACTCCGGGAAGAAACACTGAAAACTTTAAAGAGAGGGGAGAACTGCACTGACTCTGCTTTTTGCCCTTGGTACTCCAGTAAGAAACATTTAGTGCAAATTTTCTCCCTTTTTAATTTTTCCAAAGTCAACTTTTGTGCGTCTGGTCTGCCAAACAGAACTTTGACAAAATACAGAAGAGACGGTGCGTCTCAGACTCAGAATGTCATCCTGCAGGCTGGATTTGTCAACTGATGTTACAAGGTCCAGTAAATGACAGGAAGACCTATGAGTGATGAATGAGACTTGTTTGGAATGAATATGGGCTAAAATATTCCAGTATTTTATTCCAATAATTTACTGCAGGCTCCATGTAGACCCATGGAGCAGGGAAAAATTAAAAACACTCCACGATATGCTAAATTATTTATTTTAATTGGAACATTAATAAACATGCAGAGTACACGTCTCTAAGAACAGCTCATGAAGCCATGAACAAAAACTTTTTTATTTAAAATGTCTGTAGATGATAACTGGTAGATATTTAAATGTTGTTAAAGTGTTTTAGCCAACCACAACAATGTGTGGAATTTTGTTGGTGTGATTATTATTCGTCCTGTTCGTCCAGGCGGCGTCTCTTGATGTCTGGTGACCAGTTGTGGAAAACATCTCAGCACATTAAATCAAAAGCTCAGCAACGAACATAAAGACAACGTGTGGTTCACGTTTCGAAGGCTGGGCGTAGAGGAGGCCACCAGGCTCTCTCCGAGGAGGTGGGGGGGAGCAGGGCAAGACCCTTGAGGAAGAGAGGGAGATGCCCGGTCAAAGCTCCGTCCAGCATGGACTAAAACAGCACTGACAGTCCACAAACAATTCCAAATGAAGGAATTTTTAAACACAAAGTAGTTTCTCAAGACTGCATGTTGCTCATGGATCTATTGTCTGACCCAGAGTGCAGTCGTGACTGGTTCTGGCCTGTATAGCAGCAGCCACTCTCCATCTTCCTGGTACTGCTACCACCACCGGACCGTACCGGCTTACTTTCACCCCGTTTACTGTTCATTTGAAAAGTAGAAAAACTAGCGGTTCATGGTTCACACCGTCAATATTTACTTCAAAGTTTTGTGTTTAGCAGGACCTTCTCTAACACAGTAGCTGCTGGTGGTTGACAGGGTTTATACTTCACATATGCAGGGGCGGGTCTAGAAAAGTTCTGATGGGGGCCAGGCAGGAACACTTATAAATGTTCATATTTTTATGAAATATTGAACTGATCATTACAACTAAAGTGATCATCTAATGTAAACAAGTGGAGAAAAACTTGTATAAAAAGTATTTTCTTTGGGTGATGCTGCTGTAGGACTTTTATCACTGCTGCACAAACACACTTCAATGATAAAAGAAAAACATGTTTTTATTCAGATCATCAGTTTATCAGAGTTTCTTCACCAATGTTGGCTGTTTAACTTCAGTCGTCACATCTGCTGGTTTTATGACAGATATTATCACCATGGAGACGGTTGGTGAGACGATGATACATGAATTCTAAATGATGATATAGATCATGGTAAAAATGATTAAGAACAACAGATAAAAGTACTTTACATGCTGCATTTACTGACCATTGTACATCTGACAGTTATCCAAGGGAAGGTCAGTCAACAGTAAATATCTGTAGCATTGGTTCTTTTTGTTGATGTAAAACAGTAAAAACAGGAAGATTTCAGGCATATAAAAACTCCTGAATGGTGATTAATCATGAGCAATTTGGAAGCTGTTAATAATCTGATTAAATATTTTAATCATTTGACAGCCCTAATTTTACTTTAATTTTATATTATATTATATTTTATTATATTATATTATATTATATTATATTATATTATATCATATTATATTATATTATAATATATTGTATTATATTATATTATATTTTATTATATTATATTATATTATATTATATTTTAATATATTATATTATATTATATTATATTTTATTATATCATATTATATTATATTATAATATATTGTATTATATTATATTATATTATATTATATTATATTTTATTATATTATATTATATTATATTATATTATATTATATTTTAATATATTATATTATATTATATTATATTTTATTATATCATATTATATTATACTATAATATATTGTATTATATTATATTATATTTTATTATATTATATTATATTATATTATATTTTAATATACTATATTATATTATATTATATTTTATTATATCATATTATATTATATTATAATATATTATATTATATTATATTATATTGTATTATATTATATTATATTATATTATATTTTATTATATTATATTATATTATATTATATTATATTATATTTTAATATATTATATTATATTATATTATATTATATTTTATTATATCATATTATATTATATTATAATATATTGTATTATATTATATTATATTATATTATATTATATTATATTATATTTTATTATATTATATTATATTATATTATATTTTAATATATTATATTATATTATATTATATTTTATTATATCATATTATATTATATTATAATATATTATATTATATTATATTATATTATATTATATTATATTATATTATATTATATTTTAATATATTATATTATATTATATTATATTTTATTATATCATATTATATTATATTATAATATATTGTATTATATTATATTATATTATATTATATTATATTATATTATATAATATTATATTTTAATATATTATATTATATTATATTATATTTTATTATATTATAATATATTGTATTATATTATATTATATTATATTATGCTTTATTATATTATATTATATTATATTATATTATATTATATTATATTATATTATATTATATTATATTTTATTATATTATATTATATTATATTATCATACAGATGTTTTTATGGCTGAATGGGAGACTGCTGCCCTGGATAAATGTATTAAAACCACCTGAACTACTACAGATGTCTGGATGATATCTGGGGATCTGGACCCACTCTGAGGAGGACATTAACACATTCATCCACACACTCAACAGACAATAATTCTATTAATTTTCTGGACACAACCAGGTTTAAAGGACCAAATTTATCACAACACAACCATTTAGACATTAAAGTTTACTTTAAGGAAAAAAGAACATAAAAAAACAGCTTTCATCCCAAGAACACCTTTGCTGGATTAGTTGAATCATAAGTATTAAGTTTCCACTGGATCTTCACACAAATGGAAGATTTTAAATATGCCGCCCAAACGCTGTTCTCCACCTTGTCCAGCAGGGGGCACTCTTGGACCTTCCTCAGGTCCTGTTTTAAAACATTTCTCCAGGTAAATCCCATCCAGGTCTCAGCTGCTCTCCCGTTTATCACCACCTTCTCTCCACACAGTGAGGCTGGTGGGAAAAATCTAAAATACTTTTAATTCAGCAGAACTTCCAGAGGAGATTAAACACCCATCAACATCTGGTCCAGCACTTTGCGTTCCATGGCTGGGATGCAGTGCAGGCCTTAGTCCTGGACTGCAATCCACACTAGACTGATGCACAGAGGAGGGCTGAGAGGGACTGGGTTGGCAGGCTGGGAACCACCTTTCCTCATGGCCTGAACAAGAGGATGTTTCTCCGTCCTTGATCTGGTCCCCTCCCTGCAGTCCCTCCTCCCTCTACCTCACTTAATCACCTGACTTCCTGACATAACTCTAACTGATTATTAGCTTGTTTTGGTAAATACAGTCAGCTGTTTTCATTTTTATCTCGCCGTCTGACCTGAATTAGGCAGTGAAAATGCTCATATATCTATTTGTGGGGAAAATAACAGTGTAATGGTTTGATACTGGACTAAACTTCTTGTTTATTTTCTGGATGCAGATGATTTGCTGGAGTCACTGACTGAATTCAGCAGCTCTGTCCTGCTTGATTCAAACGCTGCACAAGCTCTTCTCTGTTCATACCGCTACCATGTCAGGTGGTTTCATTAGGAGACACAAACACCTTCGGAAACCTGCTGGTTGGTGCTGAAGCTCAGTCTTTTTCCCAGTGAAATTAAAGCCTGTCAACATCAACTCATACATGACTGTAGAAGTCTCTCTGTAGCAGTGAGGACCCTGGTTATTGATAGAAATCTAATGGAGCGCATAAATAAGGCACTCTTCTTGAGCTTTGTGGAAGTGAAGAAAGGAACATGAGGGCAGCAATGGAAAAGTTACATTCTCTGACCAACCTTCAATTACTTGCTGCACTGACACAACACAATAACAACAGCCCGGCGGGTTTCCTGGCTTGTCATGTTTTTCAACTTGTAACTGCAATGGAAGAGAAACTAAAATGTCTTTGTTTCATCTCATAAACTTGGTCCAACTTTTTACATCACACGCTAGAAAGAAATGCATTTAGATTCATAAACTCACTGTTCATGCAGACGCCGGAGGTCGTTGGTGGCACTGTTAATCAGTCTTCCATTTCTCACCAGAAACAGTCGTTCATGTCCATCTGCGTCTTCGTCCACCACGTCTTTGATACAGTCTGGTCGTACTGACATGTAGTACTGGTCAATTATCTGTGGAGACAAGGAGTTGAAGAAATGAATGAAAGGGAGGAAATGCAGACGTGGATCTTGGTCCACATTTATGGACAGTGATGTTCATGAATTGAATGTAATTTTATTTATAGAGCACTTTTCATGCAAAAAGCAACACAAAGTGCTGGACATAATAAAAACCAAGTTATGCATATTAACAACATCATTTAAAAGCCTTAACACTCCAAAGAATAACAAAAAATAAGAAGGCACACCTCATAAAAGCTCACACACAATCACACACAAACTCACACACATACAAAGTGCATGTACCCTCCCCCCACCCGCCCTCACCCCATTCTGTACGAACCTGAACTCCCATCACTAATTACTCTCTGAACTGAAAGTAAGTAAAAAACAATAATAAAATGAAAACATCTGGTTTGATGCTGCTGTGAGGAAACGATATCTTGGGGATCCAGTCACACCGGAAGCCAGCCCACCCATGACCACAGAGGGCGCCACCACAGGAACCACCCAGGTCAGAGCAGGCCGGGGTCCACACCACAACCACAGGGCTGCAGTGCACAAATGTGCTTCTGGAGGAACGGAGTAGCTGCCCACCTTTTATTCATGAATGGTTCAGTTAAAATACAGAACTATGGAATAATGAATGAAGCCATGAAGTCAGTGGTTCGATGTCGACTGGAGTCAAAACTCTTCTGCTGCTGATGTTAATTTCCATGATGATGTTTGCTCCCTGGTCCAGCAGCAGAAGTTCAATCTTGGTGTGTTGTTAATATCAGGATGTTGCTCATTTGATGGACAGTAAATTAGAAATTGGGGTAGAAATTGTTAGAACATCCATTTATCTGTTCATCTCTATAAAATTTAATATAACTGAACAAAAAGAAACATTATCAGCTGACTGTGTTGATCAGAAGTCAGTCCCAGCATTACGTTCACTCATATGTAAAATTTTCATCGTGATTAAGAAAATATAATATTTTTTTACTCCTGACATCAAGCTGGTAAGGATTTAATGTATTTACATCTAGTCTAAAGTTGGCTGAAACAACTAAAAGCTTTCTTGAAACGGCCTTTTCTCCTTCATCTCCACTCCTCTTCATCCCACAGGAGTTCTGGACTGATGCTCAGCTGCTTCCTGCTCTGGATGTCTCTGCAGCCAGATTCCCGTAATCATGTGTCAGCAGTCAACCTGCGGCGTTTCATTGGTTGTGCAGTTCGGGAGTTTACTTTCCTGGCCAGGAAGCCTGGATGTGGCAGCCTGCACATCACCACCGATGCCTGCTGGGGGCGCTGTGAGACCTGGGAGGTGAGGAGAAGGGAGGCATTTGCTCTGCTGACCTCAGCAGGACCCTCCAGTCACGACCAGTACTGTTCCCGTACCACTGGGTGATGTTACCAGTCAGAACACTCTCCACCACTCCAGTGTAGAACATCCTCATGATTTTCACACTCTGAACTTCCTCAGTTGTCTGAGGTGAAAAAGACGCTGCCTCGTCTTCTTCACCTGGCTGTCTATGTGCAGAGTCCAGGAAAGATCCTCGGTGATGTGCACACCCACGTACTTGAAACTGCACACCCTCTCCACCAGAGTCCCATTAATACTCAGAGGGGTGTAGTTCCTCTGCTTTCTCCAGCTCCCTGTATACACCCGCTCATCATTGTTGTTGATGCATCCAACCACCACAGCGTCGTCCGTGAACTTTACTATGGTGATGGAGCTGTCCATGGCTACACAGTCATGAGTGTACGGGGAAAAGAGCAGAGGGCTGAGGACACTGAGGGAGCTTGGAGTGGAGTGTGGTGGGGACTATAGTGTTGAAAGCTGAACTAAAGTCAATGAACAACATCCTTACATAGTCCCCTGTGTCCCATTGTCCCGGTGGGTGAGGGTGGTGTGCGGTTCCTGGGACACCGTCCGTGGATCTGTTTGGCTGATAAGTGAACTAAAGTGGGTCCAGAGACTCAGGGAGGGAGGCACCGATTAGCTTCAAGATTTACATTTTTACTTCCTCTTAGAATTGAATTCAGAATAAACTCTCTTAAAACAGCAACAAAATATGATGAAATACATACAGGAATACATTAACAGTGACTTTGCTGGTGGGCCAGAAATTACCATGAAAAAATGATTTGATAAGAAAATGAAGGTTAGTCATGTAACTGGTCACTAAAACAAGAGGAACAAAATAATCCATCAAATGTTAAATGTGCAATAAAGTGGATTCATTTCCATTTGAAGGAAAACGGTTTTATCTGGTTTCCAGTTTGGAATTACCAAGTAAACCAATATGCATAAAGGGAAACCAGAAAATGTGGAGAGAACCCACACAGGCACATGGAGATCATGGAAACTACACAGAAAAGTTCCAGCTAAGGTCCCAGAATCAGGAGACAAAAGAGTAAAACATTTAGTTTAACTGAGGTGAGGTCAGTGTTTTATACTCAGTGGTGGCTGCTGGTTTCCTGAGTCCTTCTCTGCTTCTGATCCTTGTAGGAGGCATCGTTGCATGATTGCACTCATCATTAAACACAACTCATTCCTGATATCTTTCTCTCTCACTAACATGCATGCTTAAACAGTCGCTGTGTTGTCCTGCAGCTTTACTCGCTGAAACCTACAGTCATGTTTTTCTCAGTTTGTCTTCCTCTAGGTGCTCCTGATGATTCTCTGCTTTGTTTTCTTACAGAGGCTGTAGGATGTTTTCTGTTAAGTTTCTTTTCAGGTGTATCAGCTGATTGTCTGGTTTTTGTCTTTGGCTTTTGGTTGTTTAGTTGTTGTTTTCTATCTGGTGCATCTTTGTCTCCTTCTTCTCTTCAATCTCTACTTTTCTCTTCTGTTCACTCTCCCTCTTCAAAAGATGTTATTTTTATTTCCAGAAACCGGTCCTTGAGCATCCGTTCATCGAGTCCTACCAGCAGGTTTGTACCTACAACAGGACTCGTCTGGTCACTGTGAAACTACCCGACTGCCAGCCCCATGTGGACCCCACCTACACCCATCCTGTGGCCCTGAGATGTGACTGTGGGGTCTGTCTGACAAGCACCACTGAATGCATAACATCTGTGTGAAGAGAGGGTACATTTAGCTTTATTTACTATTTACCACAATTTAGAGCCATGTTGTTGTTCGGCTCAGTACCAGCCAAATAAATCAGTTTAAAGACACGTGTCTTCAGAAAGTTGAATTTCATATCTTTTATAAATGAATAAATCAGATCTCTTATCTTTCTGATTATCTCAGAAAGTGAACCAAGGGGGTAATTTTATCTGTCCCTTTCACATTTATTATTTTAATATAAATTAATTTGTTTTAAATTTAGATGTTATGTAATTGATGATCATTGGCGCTCTGACAGACTGGCTTGTTGGTCTAGGGGTAAGATTCTTGCTTCGGGTGTGAGAGGTCTTCGGTTCAAATCCCAGACGAGCCCCTGAATTATAGCTGTTTACCACAGAAAGTTGATGCTGATTATAAACAATTCAGGTGGTTTTAATACATTTATCCAGAGCACCATTCAGTCATCAGAACATCTGTAATATAATATAATCATCTCACCAACCGTCTCCATGGTGATCATATCTGTCATAAAACCACCAGATGTGATGAGTGAAGAACAAACAGCTAACATTGATGAAGGAATTGATAAAACTGATGATCTGGATAAAAACACATTTTCCCCTTTATCATTGAAGTGATTGCAGCAGTGATAAATATCCTACAGCAGCATCACCCAAAGTAAACACTTTTTTCAACTGATGTTCCAAGGTCCAGTAAATGACAAGAAGATCTGTGAGTGATGAATGAGACTTCTTTAGAAAGGTAATGGGCTGGGCATTTCGGGGACATATGAGAGACCAAATAACACTTTATATAAAGTAACAGCTTTTTAATGCGAGGCTGGAGGCCAAGCAGACATCCAGCCTGCTTGTGCATGGCTACTGCAGGTCCATCCAACCACCAGCTTCTCTCTGTGTACTGGAAACCCAGCAGACCTCAAGTGGCTCTTCATGCTTGTGTTTGGCTGCTGCAGTCCCACCTGACCTCCAGCTTGACCCCCAGCAGCTCTCCGTGTGTTGGAGACCCAACAGAGCTCTAGCAGCTGTACATGCTGCAGCCACACACAGGTCCAGTAGGGATCCAGCTGTTGCTGGAGATGAAACTGGGGATCAGATGGGCCTGCCGCAGCCATGCACAAGCAGGCTGGATGTCTGCTTGGCCTCCAGCCCCGCTAAAAAAAGCTGGATATAAAGTGTGATTTAGGTTACTGTCCCTGGAAAAACCAGCTCATAACCTTTCCAAAGAAGTCTCATTCATCACTGACATCTTCTTGTCATTTACTGAATCTTGGAACATCAGTAGAAAAATCCAGTCTGCAGGATGATTAAGACTCAAATAAAAGAAATGTTGTAGCTTCTTAAATGGACAAAATGACACATTTTCAATACAAAACAGGGTTTCTGGAGAAATTTTTACATTGCTGGCTTTGCAAATGGACAAAATGACTCTTTGCTGACGGGTAAGGGAATTTGTTGCAAAAATATGAAAGATTTTTTATATTAGTGATGGTCAGAGGTACGTGCATGCTTACCTTTCCTGTAGGCTAGAGGGGGGAGGGATGCTCGCACAAATGCCCCCGTGTATCTTTACACCCCCTTGGGGAGCCCATGCGAGGAAGGTGAAGTTTGTCCAAAAACCCTCCCAAGACCCATGTTCATGGATTGCCTTTATTTCCGTTGCAGTCTCTTCTGGAGGCGTGGGTTCAAATCCCACTTCTGACAACTTCAGTATGTATTGGTGCACATTTAAAATAAAAAAGATCCTGTCTTTGCAGAGTTCCAAGTACACTGAGGCCCGTTTCTATAAGAAGCCATAGTCACGTCATGCGATCCATTACACATCTCCTAATTAGACTTTTTGTTTCATGGTTTTTTTCTGAACATTTTACCTCAAATGTGGCCCAGCTCGCTCCGTCTGTAGAACATGAGACTCTAAATCTCAGGGTTGTGGGTTTGAGCCCCACGTTGGGTGTTGAAATTTTGATCATAAAGTGATGCTTGGTCAGGAACCTTCAGCTGATCACTTCCTTGGAGAACATCTACAGCTACGAATCTTTACAGCGTGTTTACAGGTGCAACAGATTATGATTTGACATGGACACAACTACACCAAATAACCAGAAAAAACTAGGTGAGCTGAAGTCATCCTTTCCTTGCTGCTCTCACACACTGACGACTATACACAAGTCTTAATAAACATTAAAAGTTTTGCAGCATTTTATTGCTCAGAGTTCTTTATTAACAAATAATAACATCAACAACTATAAACAGACTTCCAGGGGCAACAAAATCTCATGGAAAAAATGAAGTGACAAAAGCTTTTCTAATAGTCGTTTAAGTCATTCTTCTGTGACAACTGTATTTTTATTGCAGTCATGTTTAAGGTTTTACTCCTTGTCAGGTTTCAGAGGTTTTCAACATCAGGTATGTTGCATGTCAGATACGACTCAGGCTGAACGGCCTAAGACACCAAACACAGCGGTTGTTTCCTTCTATAAAACAGGGAATTCTGGTCTCTAAAAGGAGCTGTGGGTTCAAATCCCACCCTGACAGACTCTCCTCCTACGAGGTTAATCACCTACTAGTTTTACATGTTTATCAGCAGAGTGGTCTCAAGCTAGGTACACAAAGATTATCGGGCTGCTGTGGACTGACACTTAGATTACTTTAGGATTACTGATGATTCATTTATTAAGTTTACTGTGGCTTTTATAGGCCTATGATTAGAAGTGTGCTGATGCTTTCTAAACACCAGCTATTTATTAAGTAACTAATAAATATTGAGTCTGTTATTGATTATTTTTGACTATTGTAGCGGTGGATTATTGGTCTGAGTGGATTATTGATCAGGATGGATGAACTCAGCTGAGTTAGTTTCCGTCTCTTTTACAACATTTAATAGAAAATTAGTTGTGACAGTAAAGTTTTCTAATTTGAGTATTATACTAGGTATAAAAACTAGATTTGTTGCTGTAATTTGTTGACTGTTTGAGCTGCATCAGTGTAATAAGTCATTTCCCTCCGTGCTCTATTGTTTCCTCTGTCTCTTCTACTTAATCTCTTTCCATCTGATGAGAGTTCCAGTAAAGTCAAACTGGTCTTGGGGAGGGTGAAGCTCTGAAATGAGCATCAGACTGGTGAGGTGTGTGTTACCCAGTCATAGTGATGGACAGCTGTGTGTAATAATGTGTAGTGAAGGTTTGCATCGGAGCCATAAATCTAAAAGCAGGGAGAGGACTTCCACTACAGATTCATCTCTCTCCTTCTCTCTAAGCTCTGAGCTTCCTCTGCTGTCGCAGCGTCGCTCCCGCTGGTAGACCAAACGTTGGCGATTTCCTGCCGTAAGACGATGCATTCATGGACAGCTGGTTTAAATGTAAATCTGGCCTCACATTGTCTGAAGAGAAAACAGAAGAAAAGATCAGCGCTAGTAGCGGTGCTGGTGTCAGTGATGTGGTAGCGTTGGTGCCGGTAACGTTACCAAGCAGCCCAAATAAAAGTTTCAGGCTAACCGGCTCAGAATAAATCCGTGGCTTGAAAATAACGGTGGTGACATCAACCACACAATTTAATGTTCGGTGTTTTGCTGTTTCCATGGTGTTTCTAACACAGCAGCTGTAAAGAAAACAGAGGCGCTCTGTTTGAAGAGGAAATGAACAGGTTTCTTAAAACTTTATAACTTAATAGCACAAAACTACCGAGTCGGTCTGATGAGATCGATAGAAAAAAGTTATCATGTGATCACGCATTATTAGCGTGTGGAAGAGATCATTAACTTGAGGAAACGTATTAGTTAAACCCACAATTATCATTTCATGTGGTTGTATTTTAACGTTGAGAGTAATTATAGAAAATTAACTGAGCTAACTGGGTTGTTGAGGTGTTGTTGGGTGCCCACAATTTAAGGATGCGTGTCCCTAGTTTTTTTCTTTTTTTTCTATCGATGTCACCAAACGGTTTCGGTACTAAATGAACTGGCTTGTACAATTTTTACTCATCTGGTTAAATTAATGAAAAAGACGGAGCATCCTTCTGATAAAGCCAAAGTTAAATTAACAACATAGAGCCTGACTTTTCTTTCTTAAAAAAGGGACAACGTGTGGACATTAATTACAATGGCTCTGAATGTCCAAAGCCTTGGGGACCCTCTGTGCTCTTTGTGGGTCCCGGACCCCATGTTGGAAACCACTGAGACAGCAGTGCTGACCGGAGAACCAGTAATCTCCACCTTCCATGACTTGTTTCTGTAAAACAGAGTCTAAGTAACTTGTATTAACAACCCACTTTTAAACAGCTGACGTGTGATTGCAGTTTACCTGAGACACTTTCCTGGCCATGGCGACATTCGGCTCTGCAGCTGCTACATGTGAACCACCAAGTCTTGGTTTGGTAAACTGAAAGGTAAGAACTGTGTAATGAGAGGCCGTTTACTGAACTAAATATATTTATCTGTAGCCAAGAGAACTAATATTAAACATCTGTCATTGTGAAACGGAGCTTATTATGTTTTAAACTGTTTACCTGTTCACATTCGTTCTGCTTGTAAAGCTGGTATTGTGACAACTGTGTGGGGTATTTTAGTGACGCTGGCCCTTTAAGAGCAGCTTCAGGCTAGAGCACGCAGGCTCGTAGGTTTCCGTCACACCGCGTGCTGCCAGCAGGAGTACTGGAGTAGTGATGTACGATGCCACTCGCTTTCTTTCTGATCTGATACCAAGTAAAATGCAAGCCAGTATCAGCAATACCGATCCAATACCAGTCTGATACCGATCTGATACCGGTCTGATACCGATCCGATACCAGTCTGATACCGGTCTGATACGGGTCTGATACCGGTACTTTGTCCAGAAACTTCATGTGTTTGGAAAATTACTTTGAGAGCAGCTCCACTGAGGGGAAAGGAAGTGGTGGTAACATTTTCAGAGAATACTTTGTGAATCAAACTGAAATTACCAGTAAATTGGATAAATATATAAATACCACAATAACTGCATGTTTGTCAACACATACATATTAAAATATTTAGTTACCATCAGTCTGAACAAATGAGAGGGATTGATGTTTTTGTCTTTCTATCCTATTAAATATTTTTCATCCATTATTGTATTTTTAAAAACCCTACAATGGCTGCTTTACTGAGTTTTTAATGACAGCAGCCTTACCGACTGAATCTAGGCCTGTTGAACTGATGTGAGCTGATCTCAGGACACATTTCACTCCAAGCTGAACTCATACAGATATTTATTGCAGCATTTTCTTATTTCATAACCGTATTTAATGCTGTACATAACAGAACAGGATGCAGTCGTCTTTAGAACGAGGGGAACTCCTGTTGTTTGAACATCAACACAAAATCTGTCAGGTGGTTCGCCCAGGGCACAAAACTAGCCAGGACCTCCTCTGTCTTAAACCCAGCAGACAGATGAAACCACTTTCCAACATGTAGCATCAGTGGTCCACAGCTCCACGTTTCCTCCCTCTGAATAGGGGTTAGTACCTGCTAACTTTGGCAACCCTGGTTTGCGGACAGCAAATTGGAGCAAATGGTCAGTAGAACGCATTTCTTGGTGTCTTCCTCGTTTTCTTGGGTCTAGCTCAACTTCAGTACAACCTTAATTGAAGCCCCATCACAACTTTTGTGACACTGGCTTTTCTGATAAACTGGATCTTTCGAACTTTAAGTGTCACTTTGTAAAAGATAAAGGACCCCTCTTCTCCAGCTCCTTGATCACAAAGACAAACACAAAGGTACAAAAAGTAAAGGTGAGTGGGAAATTTTACTCACCAAAATCATACCACAAGGGCCTGGGTAGCTCAGATGGCAGAGCATCAGACGTTTAATCTGAGGGTCCAGGGTTCAAGTCCCTCTTCAGGCGTGTAGAAATGATCTTTCTCACTTCATTGCTCAGCCTCAGCGTTCCCTCTGTCCTTGGCCCTTAAAGGCTGAAGAGATGGAATTTCTCCTTAAAAGGGTCTAGGACATGATGCCTACTTTTTCTGTCCAACTGAGTTTTTCCAGCAAAAAAACCCTCAAAATACATAAAAAGATACTCTGTGTGTCTCCTACCTTCCCTATATATAGACCCACTTTAACTTCTCCAAACCTTTTAGTTATTGGTCATTTTTCTGCTTCTGAAGTGTCAAAACATCATGTGGGGCGACCGTCCAGCCTTCACTGCTATTTGGACATCTGGTTTAAAATCAATTTAAATCAATTTAAATATATCCCTTGCCCTATTTGGCATAACTTCTAACATGTTTTGCTTTCATTAATAAAATTATAAAGTATTTGAATATACATTTCCATCAAAATATATAAATGAATTTTGTCCAGACATGTTTATTTTCTGAAATATCATCCGGGGTGACCGTCAAGAAAAACACAATTTTGAACTTTTATTTTGAAAACACTTCAAGCACAGGATCTTGCATCAGCCAGACACATTTGAGGGACCCAGCAAAACATCTGGGAGGTTAGTAAGTTCTTCTCATACTGGCAAATAAATCTTTCTTTTAACTACTGTAATGTACTAGCCACTTTTGGATATCATGTGGGGCGACCGTCCTTAAACTGTAAATAATAAATATTATCTACAAATTCATATTTTGATGATAAATTTGATAGTGACATGTCTTAAAATGTACCTAGCTTGGTTTCTGTAGCTAACTGTTAGCCTGTAATATTTGAATGAATTTGAAAACATCTTCTGGGGTGACCGAGTATCATGTGGGGCGACCACTGCTGAGCTGAGTGTACATGATAAATACTTTTCCTTTATTTTAGTTTCTGTAAATTTATATTTTATACATGATTAATTCATATAAAGTGCATTGTTTAAGCATAACTCTTTGTGTGCTTTAATATATATTTTTCAGATTTTAGTTATTTTCCATTCCTATTTAGGAATAAACATTTATTTTTGATTATTGTACAATCTTATGAGAGAAAAGTAAAAACTGCATGGCATGACATTCCATTTAGGAATTATTAATCACGTTTAACTAGTTTAACCTATTTTCTAGATGCACCATAAACATGTAAAGAAAAGACGGCTCGCTATAGGCAGCAGATCAACTCAGACCTGCAGCAAGAGCAGAATATCTTGCTAGGAAAAGAGAGGTTAAAAAAAACTCTAGGTAACACGCAGTTATTTTAGTAGGATTAGGAATAATATTTTCTGCCATATTTTGAACTTAAAAGAGTAGTCCACCAGGGGAGATATTAGGGGAGAACAGCACAGGCGTAAAATGTTTGTCTTGTCATGATGGACAGCTCTATGTTGTTCCAGTTACCAGAGAAGAAAGCAAGAGGGCAAGATTTTATATGTGAAGCCAGACGAGTTGTTAGAGAGGGAGAAAAAAAACTGAGAAACAAGTGGAAGGCTGCATCCAGGGGATACAGGGAGAGGAAAAAGATGGAAAAGGTGACGCTGGACCTGACACCACCATCCATGGAGAACACTCTGCCACATCCAGCAGGTGTAGAAGTAGTGGAAGAGCAGCAGGAGAGGCCAGGGCAGGCTGTGGTGGATTGTCTACGTCTAAATGAGGATTTTAATCCACCAGTATCCCCCACCACACCACAGAGAGAAAAGAGAGAATACAGCAGAGAAACGTTGTAAAAGACTGCAAGCTGAGAAGCGTAAATTCAGAAAGCAGAACATACATCTGAAGAAACAACTAGCAGAGATAAGAAAAGAAAAGGAAAGGGCCAGAAAAAGTGAGATAAGAGCAAAAGGAAGGTTAGGTCTGAGTGAAAGGCTCAAGCCAAAAGAGGGGAAGAAACTGGCAATCGAGAGAAAGGTAGCTGTTGTTGGTTTCCTGACTAGAGATGAAAACAGTCGACTTTTACCAGGAAAGAAGGACACCATCACAAAAACCAACATGAAAGAACAACAAAGAATTCTCACAAAACCACTCACAGAGCTTCATGTGCTTTACAACGGTGAGATGGAAAAGAGTCTCCGCCTGTCTTACAGGCAGTTTGCCAGAAGACGCCCCTTCTATGTTACCGAGCCAAAGACCAAAGATCGGGACACATGTGCATGCATGGAACACGAAAATGTGCACCTGCTGGTCAACAAGCTCTGCAGCAGATTGGTGGGGCAATAAAGAGAGAAGCGGATCTCTACGTTCAAAGAGGAGGTGAGCTTCAGACGCCACAGGATCTGTATGAGATGCTGAACAATAGATTAGGCTCAAGCATCACTCACTATTGGGTCAGCAGAGAGAGCATGGAAAAGTGTGACGAGCTTGTTCCTGACAGCTTGGAGGCTGTGAAGGGGACATTTAAAATACACCAGGTTTTGTCTTCACAGCCTGCACAAATCACTCACAGGGAGGTGTCATGCTTCTGCAGGCGCTTAGAGAGGAGTCCATGTCCTTGTTACAAGCCAGTAACAGTAGAGCTGAGGAACACCATGCACCACACTGAGGATCCCCCAAGCTCTCCTCCTGAGCCACCTAGGGAACAAGAAAGTGTTGTAGATCTGTGTGGCAAGTTTGTTATTGTCACCTACGATGAACCTTCTTTTGTAGGCCAGGTGCTCAAGGTTGTGGGAGAGGAAGTGCAGGTCAGCTGCATGAGGCAGTCTGGTGACAAGAACCTGTTCATGTGGCCTCAAACTGTAGACGTCATTTTCTACTACAGGAAAGATGTGCATGCTGTAATCTCAGAGCCTGAGCCAGCAACCTCACGCTTCTCGAAGCTCACTTGCCAAGATTGGGTAAAGTTTAGAAATACCTGGGTTATAGAAATGTAGGTAATATACAGTAAACTAATATAACTGTAGGAGAGGAGAGGAAGGAGGGCACAGGGCCAGATGTTTGTACTCTGTCGCTCTTTAGGAAAAAGTAAAAGAAAAATCTACCTTTTAGCATTGATTTAATCCATGCAGCTATGTTGATGGTGTTTGTTTACTTTGAAAATTGTTCTGATTTTATTCCATCTATACAACTGTTTATTTTTTTTTACTAAAATTGTTCATCCCTGTCCAATGTGAGCTCCTGAAGAATGTAATGTGTTGCACTTTAAATTATTTTTAATGTTTTTTTTATCGTTTGTGATATTCGGATGTTAAAGGTCCCATATTATGCAAAATTCACTTTTTAATGGTTTTGGAACAGTCATACTGGTCCCCCCGCATGTGTAGGAGACCCGTAAGTGTGAAACTCTTTCAGGCGCTCTCTCTCCCCCCTGCTCCACCTCTAGGGAAGTAAGCGCTGAAATGAGCTTGTTTGAAAGCGTGTACGTTATGACGTCATAAGGGACAATAACCACTCCCCACAGAGCGATGGACCCGTCTACCGGCTCTCAAAGCCCGCCCTCTAAAAATCACCTAGCGCCCAGTGTTTTTCCCTCTTCGGCAACCCTCGTTAGCGGACATGGCTAAGCGACAGAAGCACTGTTCTGTTTGTGGCTGCATAAATGAACACGAAAACGTTTTTTTACTTCCATCCACTGAACCCACGAGGACTGAGTGGATTAATTTTATTTTTGGAGGAAATGTACCCGGAAAACTTCCAAAGGTTTTGCATGTCTGTGGCCAGCATTTCAAAGAGGACTGTTTCCACAACATGGGTGCATGGAAAGCAGGCTTCGCCAACCGTTTGAAGCTGAAGCCAGGTTCAATACCAACTGTCCGTGACACAGCTGGAGAGGTAAGAGCAGTACTGTTAGTCTTCTTGCTCGAACTTCTTCAGGAATGGGTTCCGGTGTTCCGGCGTTTGTTTATCCTTCACTACGCTGTAATCAGCGTCTAGTAACCGCTAAGGCCTAACCTGTCAATCACCTCATGACGGGCGATGCGATGGGCGGAGCCAACAGCTGAGCTGCTCCACCAGGGTTCCGCCCACCATAAACGGCACATTTCTGAAGCTGCTAAAAAGAGGGAGGTGAAGAGAAGCCGCTGCACTCAAACTGAGGGTCGATTTGTCCATACCATGGCGGAAATATTTCATTTAGATATTAATGAATGGTCTCAGATTGGGAATAAAGTGTATAATATGGGACCTTTAAATAGTTTAAATGTTGTTAAAATAAAATGTTTGTTCAGTTTTCTTCTGTCTAAACTGTATTGTGTACATTTTAAATAGACCTAACTACCTGCGGTTTTCTCATCATTTGGGGCGACCATCTGTCATTTGGAGTAACCAACAAATGAAAATAACTGTACTACATTCAAAACACAATATCCATCCATTTTGGCTCAAATATTAATCAATGGTATACTATAGTTAAGTGGATATTATCTGTACACATTTAAAAACAGTATTAAGGGTTTTAGATAAAAATTGGGCATTGTAACTGCATTACGAGGGAGATAGTGTCAATATAGACAAAATTTATAGAATCATAGTTTTCCAAAAGTTTAAAGGCACACATGCCTGTCCTTCTCAAACTGTCAATTTAATTAGCAATACTTGTTAAACTATTAGCAACGTTAAAGAAATATATTGATGTTCAGATAAATCATGGTCACACCAAATTTACTTTTTATAAGGCTGTGTCCTAATAATTCAAGTATAAAAACACAAAAATCTCTTTATTTGGGTTTTTTGTAATAATGAATATGTACGCTATATTACTAATGTTTCAACAATGGCCAAATATATCCTTATTTTTAGTATTTTAAAATTCGCCTATTCAAAAGTCTTATCCGTAAATGACCCAAAAAATAATTAAAAATGTTCTCATTTGCTGCGAGAGATAAAAGGAAGCTTCCCTATAAACAATCTGTCTCCTACATCAACACTGTCTTTGTCAAGCTTTTCTCCTTCAAAATAAGAGCCTTTGGCTCATGAGTTTGCATCTTTATTTTATAATTATTACTAAGATTATAGTTAATAATGTCATCAGTCATATTTTACATTATTCTTAAATTTGAACTCTGTAAAGCACTTGGTGTTACATTTAATTCTGTGTTAATTTAAATAGCATTTTCTTTAAATCTGCAATAGAGACATTGAACTGCTAGCTGTGAGTCTCCGCCCGTATTATTTACCCAGAGAGTTCACATGCGTTATTCTGGTAGCGGTATATATATTACCTGGTACCGCTCCAGACGCAGCCTGTGATGTCATTAACTCTGTAGTGGCCAGGCTTCAAACACAACATCCAAACGCATTTGTGGCTATCTCTGGAGATTTTAACAACATCTCCCTCTCTGCAACTCTACCAACTTTCCAACAGTTTGTCAGCTGCTCCACCAGAGAAAACAAAATGTTGGACTTATTTTATGCAAATATTAAAAATGCATACAGCTCCTTTGCCCTGCCACCTTTAGGAAGATCAGACCATAACCTAGTTCTTCTCTCCTCCTCCTACAAGCCCATCGTTCAGCAACAACCAGTCATTAGAAAGGCTATTAGAACCTGGTCTAATGAAGCTGAAGATGCTCTGAGAGGATGCTTCGAGGCTACAGACTGGAACGTCCTATGTGAACCTCATGGAGATGACATCAATGCCTTGACTGAGTGTGTGACAGATTATATTAACTTCTGTGTGGACAGCACCGTTCCAACAAGAACAGTGAGGTGCTTCCCCAATAACAAACCCTGGATCACCAGTGACCTGAAAAAGCTGCCTGAACATCAAAAAGAAAGCTTTTAGGGATGGAGACAGGGAGTTATTGAAGTCCACACAAAAACAACTTAAAACACAAATGAAGAAGTGCAAGGAGGACTACAGGAAGAAGTTGGAAAGTAAGCTTCAGAAAAACAATGTGAGGGATGTGTGGTCAGAATGAAGAAGATCACTGGCTTCGGGATAAAGGAGGATCAGACTGATGGAGGTCTGGACAGAGCGAATGAACTGAACATGTTCTTCAATAGGTTTAGCTCACCTCCTGCTTCAACCCCAACTAGCCACACACCCTCCATGAGCCCACAGTTTTCCTGTCACACCTCCACTCTGTCACCCTGCAGCTCAGTCAAGGACCTGGACACAACCTCATCTCCCTCCACATCAGGACTTCCTGAAACCTCCTCTGCCTCCACCTCCACTCTGTCTGTCTCCTGTAACCAAGTCATGCAACAACTGGTGAAACTGAACCAGAACAAGGCTGCAGGTCCAGATGGTGTCAGTCCCAGAGTTCTCAAGACCTGCTCAAAACAGCTATGTCCGATTCTCCAGCACCTGTTCAACACAGCCTGAGCCAGAGAAGAATCCCGGTGCTGTGGAAAACATCCTGCCTTGTTCCAGTGCCTAAAAAACCACAACCAGCTGAACCAAAAGACTACAGACCAGTCGCCCTGACATCTCACGTCATGAAAGTCCTGGAGAGACTCTTACTGGCTCACCTCAGCAAGCAGGTGAACACCTTTCAGGACCCATTACAGTTTGCATACCGTAATGGGCTTGGGGTTGAAGATGCCATCATATACCTGCTTCAGAGAGCCCACTCTCATCTGGACCAGTCAGGCAGCACTTTGAGGGTCATGTTCTTTGATTTCTCAAGTGCTTTTAATACGATTCAGCCTGCTCTGCTGTGTGAGAAGCTGCAGAAATTCCAGGTGGATCCCTCCACAACCACCTGGATTTACGACTACCTCACAAACAGACCACAGTTTGTGAGACTGAAAGGTTGTGTGTCTGAGATGGTGGTCAGCTGCACTGGAAAACCACAAGGGACTGTACTTTCACCATTTCTATTAACGCTGTACACCTCAGACTTCCAGTACAACTCTGAGTTCTGTCATCTGCAGAAATACTCTGATGACTCCAGCAGTTGTTGGGTGTATCAGTGATGGACAAGAAGCAGAGTACAGAGAACTGGTCGGTCAGTTTGTGAAATGGTGCGGTGGGACAATCATCTCATCTTGAATACCAAGAAAACAAAGGAGATGATTGTTGACTTCAGGAGGAACACGAACACACATAGAAGTGTTTCCATCATGGGAGAGGAGGTGGAGGTGGTGGAGGAATACAAGTACCTTGGAGTTCAGCTGGACAACAGACTTGAGTGGAAAAGCAACACTGAGTACATTTACAAGAAAGGTCAGAGCAGACTCTACTTCTTAAGGAAGCTGAGATCTTTAACGTCCTGCCACCAAAATGTTTGCAAATGTTCTACAGGTCTGTTGTTGAAAGTGCAATCAGCTTTGCAGCAATCTGCTGGGGCAGCGGCATCAGAACCAGAGACTTGAAAAGAATTAACAACTGATCAAGAAAAGCTGGTTCTGTGCTTGGAGTAACTCTGGAGCCGCTGGAGTTGATCATGCGAAAAAAGAATTCTGTACAAGCTGACGAAGATAATGGAAGATCCTTCACACCCTCTACACAACGCCGTGACGAAACAACAGAGTGTGTTCAGTGGGAGGCTTGTTCAAGTCCGATGCAAGACAGAGAGATACAGAAGATCCTTCCTTCAAGCAGCTATCAGGCTGAAGAACAAAGCCCTTAATTAATTAATGTGATTGTTTAAAAAAAAAAAAAAAAAAAAAAAAAAAATTACTACTACTACAATATTGAATTTCCCTTTGGGATTAATAAAGTATTTTTCATTTCATTCATTCATTTAATTTCATTTCATTCATTCATTTAAAAGCTGGACCCAAGTGTTAATATAAACAACGACGAATCAGCTTTTCAACGGTTTCTGTGGTGTAGCATCTATCACTGGTAACACCAGCCACCACTGAGTTCGAAACCAGGCAGAAACATTCTGTCCTTCTGAAACTACTTGCTACACACATTCATACACCTCAAATACTCTAAAGAAATTCTTAAAAAAAGGGCAGATTGAGCCAGAGATCACACCACCGTTCCCTGGTAACAATACCCATCTGTCAGCAAGAAGATGGGCCAACACACAGGTAACGTTTCAGAAGATACGCTGCAAACAAATGTTCAAAAAAAGCAGTTGCTTCATCAAACCCCTATCTGACTGTCTCTTCTCCATTTTCATGCATTCCAAACACACAGTGCTGATATTAATATGGAAGTACTGGTGATTTTGGGACAATAGAGGACTCTCATCCAGACATTCTAGACATCCTGCAAACAAAGTACTAAATGTTGTAGTGTACTGAGTATGTGTCATGTCCTGCTCCATATCAGGAGTATCCAGGTGGCAATCTAAAGCATTTTGACTGTGAGAAGACATCTGCACAGAAAAGCTGTTTGGCAAACACTACAGTCTCAACACACTTTCAAGACATTGCCAAGTGTTGGTGGTGTTTTTTGTGTCTGAGAAAGAGTTGGGTGGTAAGAGAATATGGCTCAGTTCAGGACCATTCTGCTTTGTTACAAGCTGCCAGAGCTTCATTGGAAAAGATTTAAACCTTCTATACTTTGTGCCACCTTTATGGTACCATAACTCTCTGTGATGTCACTGTTTGATGTTTGTGTTTCTTTATGCCACCTTTATGATGTCATATTCCTCTGTGATGTCAATGCTTGATCTGTATATGGGCCTTTTGTGCCACCTTTAACCTTTATGATGCCATAATCCTCTTTGATAAAACTGTTTGGTTTGTGTATATTCTTTGTGTAACATTTATAATGTCATATTCCACTTTGATTTCACTGTTTTGGTCTGTGTATGTTATTAGAGCCACATTTATGATTGTCATATTGTCTTGATGTCCCTGTTTGACCTTTTTTTTTTTTCAAATGAGCTTCAAACCTCAGAAATTAGTTGGAAAAAAACCCAAACAAATTTCGAGAACCTTTTTAACATTGCATATGCCTGTTTGTGCAACCTTTATGATGTCATAATCCTCTGTTTCGTTGTTTATTTTCTGTGGTGTAATGGCTATCACAAAAGTATGTTTCAGGTGAAATGCATGTTTCCACCTGGTTTTGAACCAGCCAGTAACATTCCTTTTATGAAGACTGTTAACACTGAAACACTCTGCTACAAACATGCAATCAGCAATGAACTGTACATTTCCTAAAAATGTGCAGAATAAGGCCAAAACCCACACCACCAACTCCAAGGCAATGACCACCCCATCTTTTCAGAGGACACAACAGGACAGGTAATGTTTCAAAATATATTCAGCAAGCCAAGAACACAAATGCTTCATCACACTCTGTCTGACTGTCTCTTCCCCGCCTATTCATACAGTCAAATAAACAGTGCGGATATTAAATATGGAAGAACTGGTCATCCTTTTTTTCTCTTCCGGCTCTCGACGAAGGCAGACGCTTTTTTCTTCTCTCTCCCTCCTCCCACTCTGCCTGCTACTTTGTCCTGTCATCTCTGAGTCTCTCTCTGCATTTCCTTCTGACAAACTAAATCTTAGAACCTATGGACTTTGATACAGGATGGTCCCTAAATGCAACTCGGACCAATTTTACTTCGAACCGGAAACAGGCGTAGGGGAGCCTGCCTTGTCCCTGGCGGAACGTTTTCGGCTGGATATGTGATGGATTCCTGGGAAGTGTGGAAAGTCATGTGTCTGTCGATCTTGTCTGTCGAGGACGCTTGAAGACTAATCTCTACCTTCGGATTTCATGATAACTGGGTTTCTGCTGTTTGGAGCGGTCGGTTTCCTGGCATATCGCCCAAAATTCGGACACACTGTCGGCGAGTCATCTGGCAGCTAGCCGGATTGTCTGTGCATGGTGTTGTGTCCGGAGCTAATGAACAATCAGACTTTGGACGTTACAGGAGCTGAATCTTAACCCTGGAAGGCTATTCCAGTTCGGATGGCAAGCTGGTTGCGCTTCTGGAGCTTGTACGTAAGGATGGTACACCAACTTGGAGAAGTTGTCAGCTCGGCTGGATGGAAATTGACCCACAATTCGGAGGATTGGAGTCGCCAGTGGGACCACTGAGAGACTCAAGGCAGACGAAACAGCTCTGGCCTGAACCAAAACAAATGCTGTTATCAAATTTGGCTCCCTGTGCTGGCCTTGATGGCTGGCTGAAAGCTCCCTGGAATGTTTTGTTGATGGACGCTCAGTCCCCCACCCTCCCCTCACCCTCTTCACGGGCGATGGACTTCAACCTGGATCAGCCCTCAAGGATGCCCCACTATCATCAGGTGGCAGAGACTGTGAGGGAGAACTGGGGCAAAGTTCATATGCTCACTTCTACGCACACACACGCACCACACTCAAGTACACCACTACAGATACACCTCCCCGTTATTCACTGCCTTGTTGTCCTTCTACCTCCTTCCACTCCCGGGCAGTGGGTTCATTGGACGCGCTCTGAGAATGCAGCTGCGTCTGCACTTGCTGTGATGGGAGACCCCCCTTTCCCACCCTGCCACATGTTTGTGCTATGTGTGAATGTCCTGAGTCTATGCTGCTTTTATGTACCGAGGAGGTTTTTTTTTTGTAATCTCAACACTGGGCCCTTAGGCCCAGTGCGGTGATGCCTTTTTTTTTTCTCCCCCAGCCCACATCTTATTCCCCCCAATGTATTTTTTTTCCTTCTTTATCTACTCTAATACATAGGCGCGCTGCCCCAGCGGCTGCTGCATCAGTATGCCTGTTTCCTGTTGTGTCTAACAATGGTTGTTGCTGTCTAGTCTTGGGACAGGTTGTACTGAAACAAATTTCGTTTGTACCTGTGTTTTGCACTGTGTATAATGACAATAAATCTTGAATCTTGAATCTCTCTTGAATCTTGGAGACAATAGAGATTCTCATCAGGCGTTCTACATCCTGCAAACCAAAGCACTAAAATCTATTCAGTGGTATTGTTCACCATGTCCTCGCTCGTGTGAGGAGTATCCAGGTGACAAACCCCGGTCTTGCATGTCAGAGAGAGATACTGGTGGACTATACTAACGAGGAATGCTGCATAGCTCCAAAAGCTTCATAACTGCTACCAAAGATAAACTATACAATTTAGTAGAATATTGTTTATTCTGCGTATGGAGGTCTACTTCTCCATGCTGATGTTCAATTGTTGAGTCACAGCACAGTGCTCTTGTGTTTTGTTGCCCTGCTGCCTGAAATAAAGATTTTGACAGATAAACAAGGAATGAGGATCACCATGAACTATCAGATGATGTGTGGCTATCAAGCTCTATTTTGTGACATTCACCCTGTGGAGAAAGGGGGGTCCTGGCCCTTAACTGTCTGCAACGTGTCATTTAGTCCATTTACACTGGCTGTAATGTTAACTTTGTCCAGAAGCCCTAATCTTTCTCCAAAAAGTTACAGATTTTTTTTTATGCCAGTCTTTCACCTCCAACCAGCTGCACCTTGCAGGACCTCCTCCATCCACCCTGGCCTCCTGCCGGCCACCGGCCATCCTACCAGCACAGCGACCCCGGGCTCTCCAGCCGAACCCGCTCACCCACCCTTAAGCACCCTTCACTCTCTCCCACAACATGCATCCCTATTTAACATAGAAGAGGAAAATAATACATAACAAAATACTTTATGGACACAACTTAGTTACTGCACTTAACTTAGTTTAAGAGATACTGTATAATCTACCACACGGCAGTAGTACCAACAACTAAAGGAGATCTGTTTGTGTGGAGTGTGTAACAATGAATTTTTTAAAATATAAACTAAATACACTGAGAACTTAATATAACTTTTAAAGTTAAATTTAGTTATATTTTTTTTAAACAATGTTTTCTCTGAACAACATTTATTAAACTGTTAATCCATTAGTCTGGACTTTTTCTTTAAATGGGACATATATATAATAGTTATAATGGCTCATATTATTGTTCATTAAATAAATGATCATTCATTCCACTTTAAAAACTTCTAAAATTCATGGATCAATCATGACATTATGTCTGACACCAGATCAGTCTCAGGAAATGATTCAGGGATGAAGAACTGGGACACTGAGCTCTAGTCTTCTGTGTTGTTCTCCCTGATGCATGATGTCTGATGTCAGACAGCCCACTGCACGCCACTGAAAACATGCGCCGACACATTTTACAATTTGTCTTGTAAACATCTCCACTGACGCTGTCCACCTAAGGATGGAAATATTTAGTTTTTTGAGAAATATCAGGTGCGGAGGACATTTTTAAAGGCGCAGGTGTTTTGAGAAGCGCTGGTATGTGGTGTCTGTCTCTAGGCAACCATAAACGCAACACACGCACAAACAATTTGTTGGGAGGAGATTGTTTAATTGTCAAATAAGGAATCCCGTATTTTACGGGATGGTTGCAGCCCTACCGCTACCTACAACTGCTGGCTAACCGTACCCAACCAGCTGGTAAACCTGTTAGCACCTGCTGCTAAATCAAAAAGTGCTGTCCCATGTCTAATCTATCTATTTGTTCTTCATCACGCGGACTAATACCTTACTTTACAGTATAACTGCAAAAGAAATTACCTTGTCGTTGCAAATCAAATCAAATCAAATCAAACTTTATTTATATAGCACCTTTCATACATACAAATAGCAACTCAAGGTGCTTTACAGATAGTAAAAACCCCCAGAACCCCAACCCAATAGCAGCAAGATTAGAGAATCAGAAATGATAAAACAAATACTAAATGATAAATAAATAGAAGCTGAATACAGTCTGTGTGTAAGAAAGAAATGAATAAATACAATAGTAATAATAAAAGTAATGATTAAAATGCTAAACTAAAAAGGTGGGTCTTGAGTCTGTTTTTAAAATATCCCACCTAGGTGTTCCCCTCACGTCCTCAGGCTAGGCAGTTTCCACATACGAGGGCCGTAGAATATAAAAGGAGGACCTCGCCGTGGGTTTTTGTTTTACTCTGGGAACAGTTAAAAGGCCAGTACCAGAGGACCTGAGGGTCTAGTGGGCTCATAAGATAAAAGCAAATCAGATAAATAAGGTGGGCTAAGACCATTAAGAGACTTAAAAACCAATAAAAGAATCTTAAAATCAATTCTGAAGCTGACGGGGAGCCAGTGCAGAGACTTTAAAATTGGTGTAATGTGGGCCCTCTTTCTGGTCTTTGTCAACAGACGTGCAGCTGTGTTCTGTACAAGCTGCAGCTGGTTCAGGTACTTCTTTGGAAGACCAGAAAGAAGAGCATTGCAGTAATCTAATCTTGATGTGATAAAAGCATGAATCAGTGTCTCTGCACTGGCTCGAGAGAGAAACGGCCTGATGCGGGAGATGTTCTTCAGATGATAAAAAGCAGTCTTTGTTATGTTTTTAATATGGGGCTCAAAACTGAGATCTGGGTCTAAAATCACTCCCAGGTTTTTTACTTGATTAAAATGGTTGAGTGCTAATGTTTTCAGTTTGGCCTCCAGTTTCTCTCTCTCAGCTTCAGGTCCAATCAATAAAACTTCTGTTTTGTCCTGGTTGCACAGCTGCTTCATTAGCCTTCTTTTTGTACATTTTTTTTCTGATCTAGATGGATAATTCCTCTTCATAACCAAGCCCATAAACCATGAAACAACCTTCTTTCAGTAGGGGGCCCCTAGTGGTGCGGGGCCCTAAGTGGTCACTTAATCTGCTTAGTAGCAGAACCAGCTCTAGTTGATTGTGCTACTTTTATGACATCATGTTCTCTGTGATGTCACTCTTTGATCTATGTATGTTTGTTTGTACCAAATTTGTGATGTCTTATTCCTCTGTGATGTCACTCTTTGATGTGTTTTATGCTGTCTGTGCCATATTTGTGATGTCATATAACTTGATTTCAGCGTTTGATCTGTTTTATATGGTTTGTGCCACTTCGATACATCATATTCCTCTGTGATGTCACTGTTTGATCAGTGTTTGTCATTTGTGCTACTTTTAGGACATCATATACCTCTGTAATGTCAATGTTTGATCTTTTTATGCTGTTGTTGCCACCTTTGTGATGTCATATTTTATGTTTTGATGTCAGTCTTTGATCTGCGTATGTTTGTTTGTGCTACTTTTATGACATCATATTCCTCTGTGATGTCACTCTTTGATCTGGGTAATGGTTTTTGTACCACCTTTGTTATGTCATATTCATTCTTTGATGTCAATGTTTGAACTGTGCATATTGTTTGTGCCACTTTTATGACTTTTATGATTTTCTTGCTAAGTTTGTGTGGTAATTGCCATATTTGAAACAAAAAAGAGACTCTGGGGATTCAAGAGGAAAAACAATAGTTATACATTTCTGTTGGAAGAACCCTCCTTCTTGAAAACTCCAAGAACTTGCATCATCAAATTCACATAGTTTACTGGGACATCAGGAAAAATACAAAATGACCTAATTCATGCTACTCCTGAAGTGATGACAGAGGAGATCAAAATGGACATCAAGAGAGCCCCTTTGTTGCTGTCATGGTGGACAAAACCACAGACGTGGCTAACATGGCACAGCTCTCACTTGTCCCTGCGCTATGTGATGGCCACAGGTGTCAAGGAGCGTTTTGTCAAGTTTGTGGATGTGACCAGTGGCAGGTGAGCTGATGACCTTGCCGCTCTTATTTTTCATTTCTTTGAGGAATATGAATGTTCTCTGGACAAAGTTGTGGCACAGTGTTACGATGGCGCAGCGGTAATGGCCTCTGGACTCAATGGGGTGGCGGCTAAAGTAAAGGAGAAGGTACCTATGGCCTTATTCATTCACTGTTATGCACATCGTCTTAATCTAGTACTGACTCAAGGGGTCCTCAAAGCTGAAAGAGTGAAAGGTCTTTTTGCCAACCTGAACGGCCTCGCTGCATTCTTCTCCAGATCTCCAAAGCGCACTTAACTACTGGATGACTTGTGTAAGCGGCGTCTTCCTCACGTCGCGCCGACGAGTGGTGATACACATCACGTTTGGTGAATACGGTCTATGAGAAGAGAGCTGTGCTAAAGGAGTTGTTTGATCACATATTGGAACACCATGATGAGTATGATCAGGACACTGTGCTTTGTGCAGATGGATTTATTGCACGTCTGGATGATTTTGAGTTTTGTTTGTTGCTCAACACATTCTATAGAATATTTGAGTATGCTGATGTGCTTTTTGGAGTACTGCAGAAAAAATCGCTGGATGTACAGTTCTGCATGGCAAGGGTGAAGGAGTTTTGTGACACGGTTGAGCGAGCAAGGGGCAGATTCTGTGAGATATACGAAGCACTTTCAGACATACAGGAAAAAATTCCCCCAAACGGCCTTCTCCAGCTTAACACAGACCACGGTGTACTGTTTGATCTTCCCCGACTTAAAACAGAACAGATCGGTCATTCTCGGCATTAAAGCGCATTAAAACTTATGCCAGAAATACGACCGGGCAGACACGGCTTTTCAGTGTTAGCCTCCATGTCCATAGAAAAGGACTTATTAATGGAACTGAAATGCACAGATAAACTGTACAACAGAGCCATTGAAGTCTTCTTGAGAAAGGAAAGGAGGATGGATTTTATTTTCTAATAAGCAGGCACTGTGGAGGAGATCTGCATTGGTGAGTGCAAGCGTTTTATTTTATTTTATCTCTTAAAATTGTTTTTTATTTTGGAGTTTTGACAATATCCGTGATCTTAGTTTCCCGCTCTTAATTGTGAATGTGTGCTTATTGGTTGAAAACATAGACTATCATCACCAAGGGCCCTGGACACAAATTTGCCATGGGCCTCTGCCTATTTCCATACGTGCATGTAGATCGAGTAGCACCATGGACAGCGCTGTGTGCCTTGTAAACACTGCGCACAACACACACACTGTAAATATCAGACGTCTCCGGTGCAGTTGAGCTTGAAATTAGCATCCCGCTGATAGACTGAGCAGTTAAGTGTAGTACTACTGCCACCGCTGTTATGAATAGGCTTAAAAAGTGTGCTTCCGTATGTATTCTCGAGCCATGGTGTCATATTGATGTTATTATGAGGTGCATAAATGTAGGCTGGACTAAGTGACACTGGTATTGAAGGCCTAGGTGTGATATGCACGACCCACCACTGGGTGGAGATTGCAGTTTTTCCTCAGTCGCTTTGGTGCATTTCTCACACCAGACTTTACATTTGCATAGCAGTTAGTGCGTTTCTTTAAACAATTAGTGCAAACTGCAGAAGCCTGTGGATAACCTGCAAAAGCGTGTCACTTGCTAAAAATAGATAGTTCATTCCTCAAAAGTAAATATTTATGTCAATGAAACTATCAGAGCCATCAAAATAAAAAGTCCTGTCACCATTCAGTACAAACTAGAAACTCTAATGGCTTAGTTGTGTTTTCATCATGACAGAGTAATCTGTAAGTGTTTTTGATTACAAAAAAGTCAGATCTCAGAGACACTAGCTGAAAATGCCCAAACAGCACTACACACTAGATGTACAGCCATTTAAACACTATGGTAAAGTTACACGTTTCTGTTGTTAGTAGTGTAACTGAATACATGACACAGAATACGTTTTTAGAACATTTTTACTTCTTAAAATGTTTGTCAGCTTACAGTAATTTGTTCACAGCATTATGCAGCGTATGTTATAATGTATGTATGTTACTGGACATACTAAATCACTCCTGTGCATCAAGACGTTCCTGTCTGTCTGTTCACATATTTTTATCAACGTCACATTGGATATCTTCCCTTGCGAAGCAGCAAGGAAAATATCTCCTCAAGTGGCAAAAGTCTGCAGGACTCTGCTGTGACCTCATTGTATCTGCATCCATGGCTACTTGGACAGCCGTTTGTATGTAGACGCTGGTCGTACACCTTCCACCTCTGGGCAGAGAGAAACTCCTCTACTGGATTTAGTGAAAGCTGAGGGTCATCTGAACGCAGTTGTTCAATTCTGGAAACATTCCAGGAAAGTACTACAAAGAAATGTTTCTGCTTGACAGATTTTGACAACATTGATCAACATTTTTGTAAGTAATGACTCCAGCATGACTATTCATTTTATGGAGACTGACTATTCTGCAGTTGTAAGTATAGTTAATTTTGACTGATATGACCAAAGCAAATGATAATGTTATAAAATAGCAGAGAATTGTATGGAAGCAAATTCTTCATGTCCACAAGCATTTGCAATGTGATCAATGCAATGAGAAATGCTACGCTGATGTGCACACATGACTAATTGTTGTGGAGTTTGAACTAATAGTTATGAGAATGTAAAGTCTGATGTGAGAAATGCACCAAAGCGACTGAGAAAAACTGTAAAGAACAGGTGTTACATATGTAGTATAACACTGTCATCTAGTGGCCATGTGTGGTAAGACCTGCAGGAGGCTGCAGTTTTTCATCATGATGAACCATGACTCACTTTCTAGAAATGTTGTGAAGCTGAAAGCAGCAGGATTTTAGGGGTTTTTGTTAGTTTGTCAGAAGGTAAACCTGAGGTGTTTTTTCTAAGGGGATGTGCAGTGTAATTTATAGATTAGCGTGGGTCCTATGCAAGATGCTGCATAATAAACATGAGCATTTGCTGTCACTTGTGGGCCTGGAGGCCATTATCAGAATTACGAGAAACAGTCAGAGCTGTGGGCTGCTGTTGGTTATATCAGTGTTGCTGTCGATGTCTTAACAGTGATCTGCCCATAAAACCAAGCAACATCCCTAGTTTTTGTCAGAATGGCCGAGCGGTCCAAGGTGCTGCGTTCAAGCTGGGGAACATTCGGCCAGGTATGTTGGGAGGAGAAAAGAGAGAAAGAAAGGAAAATAGAGACAATCAATGCAAATCTCTGTGTAATGAATGTGTATCTAGTGCCTTAAACACAAATGGGAATGTTTTAACCGGGACGCAAACCCACGACGGGTCATTGTGGACGGCATGGAAGATCACGTGACATGGCGTCCATCGTGTTAAGAAATAGACATGATATTTCCTCGTATGGAGGGATACTTTATGGACACTGTCTGTAATTGTAAGTAAAGACTATTAACAATATTTCAATAACATAGCTCTGCTTTTAGTTCTAATATATTACAATAGTAAATTCACTTTCTATTTCTCTCTCTTCTCTCCAGGAATCAGAAGAGATGCAGAGCCAGCGAGTCATAGCAGGATTTGGATGGCTGACCTCCTATTTCAGAATTTATTAACCTATTAAAGACCCTTTTAATGGAGTGGAATACATCCCTCACACACACACACACACACACACACACACACACACACACACACACACACACACACACACACACACACACACTCACACACACATATATATATTTATAGATTAATATGTTCACTAGATTATTCCTCATCAGGGAATTTAATTTAGTTTAATGTCACAATGTGGGTCTTTCTTACCAGTTTTGAGTTAATTTACATATTTTCATCATAATGAAGACAGTAATCATTTAAAACTCACTGTTTAATTTACAATGTCATTAAGACCAAAAACAAACATTGTTTTCTAGTTTAAAAGAGAATTGTTTTTCAATAAATACTGTTAAACAATAATTAAAACTATTAACAGCTATTCAGTAATACTGTTGTGCTGTTCAATGTTACTCTTAACTATGAGAAATTTTGCTTTTACATAGAAAATTAATAATAATTTTAAAACACTCAATCAGAACTATGTATAAATAGTTGGCCTGTGGCTTTCAGCTTCCTGTTGGTCCTAGTGTGGCAGACCGGGCAAAAATGCAGCTGAAGCCTACGTCATCGATGCTGCCTGGGATCCTGGGATGCAGGAGCCGCCTGGGATGACAATATTCTACCAAATTGTATAGTTTATCTTTGGTAGCAGTTATGAAGCTTTTGGAGCTATGCAGCATTCCTCGTTAGTATAGTCGCCAGTATCTCTCTCTGACATGCAGAAGACCGGAGTTTTATCACCTGGATACTCGTCACACGGAGCAGGACATGGTGAACAATACACCAGAAGATTTAATGCTTTGTTTGCAGGATGTAGAATTTTTTATGTTAGGTGAATGTGATAGCCATTACACCACAGAAAATAAACAACAAAAACAGGAGGATTATGACATCATAAAGGTTGCACAAACAGCATATACAATGTTAAAAAGGTTCTCGAAATTTGTTTGGGTTTTTTTCAACTAATTTCTGAGGTTTGAAGCCCATTTGAAAAAAAAAAAAAGGTCAAACAGGGACATCAAAGAGAAATATGACATCATGAATGTGGCTCTAATAACATACACAGACCAAACAGTGAAATCAAAGTGGAATATGACATTATAAATGTTACACAAAGAATATACACAAACCAAACAGTTTTATCAAAGAGGATTATGGCATCATAAAGGTTAAAGGTGGCACAAAGCCCATATACAGATCAAACAGTGACATCACAGAGGAATATGACATCATAAAGGTGGCATAAAGAACACACACATATCAAACAGTGACATCACAGAGAGTTATGGCACCATAAGGTGGAACAAAGTATAGAAGGTGTTACGACCCCTCTCTAGTCTAAGGGGCAAGGGGGGGGTCAGTAACAATTAGCGTCGGAGTCCAGCTTTTTAAAATAAGAGACATTTATTGACATAACAAATGCGATACACGAACTAGGTGGGAGTGCCAATAATAAATAAACAATACCAAACAAAAAAGAAAAGGCACTCTAACAAATGTCACAAAACCCCGACCAAGAAGTTATAAATAATAACAACATAAAGTGTCCTGAAACTCAGGTAAGCCTCAAACTGGCTATTTAGCAACTGAAAGGAAGTTGTCCTGTAGGCAACAGGTTGACAAACAAAAAGGTAAAGTATTCTGGAGGCAAAACCACACTCAACAAGTCAAACAAAATTCCCAAACACTACATGGCACCAAAAGTCTCCACTAAGCACCACGCAGGTGCTGTTCCTGTACAAACAAAAGCCTATGGCAAGCTGTGCTGTATTCCGCACACAACTGCCCCGACTGAAGGCAGCTCCAGCCTTCTTATAGAGGGAGAGTCTCTGGAGGGTGGGGGCCGAGGAAGAACGGATCCGTAGCCGTCCAATCCCAGTGGTGAGGAGAGGAGCAGCCCCCCGACGAAATCTCGGCCAATCACCTGCAAGCAAACCCTACACACGAAATCTCGGCCAATCACCTGCAAGCAACCATACACACGAATTACCATACCCAGACACAGGCTGACAAGTCTGGGACGTAACACCCCCACCCTCAAAACAGAGGCTCCAACCTCAGATGAGCCGATAGTTACATTCATAAACACACATACACAAAACACAAATCATTCATCTCGTCTGGACAAGGCATCAGCGAACTGATTGTCTGCACCCCGTTTGTGTACAATGTTGATGTCATACTCTTGAGCGATGAGGGCCCAGCGCATCAAGCGATGGTTCTTATTATACATGCGGGAGAGGAACACTAGAGGGTTATGATCCGTGAACACCTGAGTGGGCTCAGAACTGGATCCGATGTAAACGTTAAAAGTGTTCTAGGGGCCAACAGTAATGACAGCGTTTCCTTCTCAATGGTGGAATAATGCAGTTGATGACGAAGGAATTTACGCGAGAAGTAGGAGATGGGGTGAATCAATCCTCATGGTCGTCAGTCTGTAGGAGTATGGCGCCGGCCCCTACAGGCACTGGCATCTACCTCAAGCTTAAGGGCTTGGTCATGTCCGGTCCAGCGAGAACCGGGGCATGCAGCAATAAGGATTTCGCACTCTCAAACGCATGTTGACATTCAGGGCTCCACAAAAAGTCCGTTTTCGGGCTTAACAGAGATGTCAGGGGGTGAACCACTGTAGCGAAGTTCCGACAAATGTCCGATAATAACTAGTCATTCCCAAGAAACGTCTCAAAGCTTTACGGGTTTCTGGGACAGGGAATCAAGTACGGCAGCGATTTTTGCCGGTGACAGGACGCACCATGCCCTGTCCAACCTGCCGACCTAAATACGTTACGGTTGCTTTCCCGAACTCACACTTGGCCAAATTCAGAGTCAGGGAGGCTTCTAACAGACGACCAAAAACCGTTTGTACGACAGCCATATGCTTTTCCCAGGTGTTGGTATATACAACAACGTCGTCTAAATAGGCGGTACAGTTAGGTAAATCTGCGAACAGTGAGTTTACAAGCCGTTGAAATGTCGCCGGGGCGTTTCTCATGCCAAACGCCATCACAGTGTATTGCAGAAACGATCAGGAGTAACAAAAGCAGAGATCGTGGAATGCACGATCAGTAAGGGGGACTTGCCAGTACCCTTTTAATAAATCCAGTTTGCTAACATAACGGGCAGATCCGATGGTATCAATGCAATCCTCGATGCGGGGGTAGAGGTATATGCGTCGGGGACTGTCACAGCATTAACTTTTCGGAAATCGGTGATAAAACGAGGTTGTTCCGTCGGGTTTTGGATTCGACGAGACATGGGGAACTCCACGGGCTATTACTGGGCTTCGCAAAACCATTTCGTAGCATGATAATCTGTTTCATTTCTCATTTGTATTCGTTTGTCCAAATTACAGCGATACAGGTGTTGTTTTATTGGGCTAGCGGTACCTACATCAATGTCATGGGTTTACGACATGGGTTTGTTTAGGTACATCCACTAAACAAGAGTGGATGTTTAGAGACCAGAGTTTCTATGTCACTCTTTGAGAGTCTGACAAATGCTGGAGTGTGGATGAAAAACTTCTGAGCATTTCGGTGTTTGACAGTCGGGCAGTCAGCCGAGCCGATGAATGTTTGTTAACCCATCATCTACCGCTTCGGTTTCCGCCCGGTTTCACAATAAGAGCAACGCTCTGTGGTGCTTCCTTCACAGGAACCTCGGGTTCTTTTTATCACAGTCCCGGGTTCACGTATGCCTTCAGCATGTTAAGGTGACAAAACGAGTTCTACGTTTCCTACCGGGAGTAGCAATAACATAATCGGTGGCACTTAGTTTTTCCTGGACGACGAAAGGTCCAGCGAATCGAGCTTCTAACGCCGTTCCTGGTACCGGAAGCAAAGCTAATACACGATCTCCTTCTTGAACTCGCGTGCTTTAGCTTTACGGTCATGCCCGGCGTTTTCATTGATTGCTGAGGCTTCCTGCAGGGCTTTCAAAGCAAAAGCTCGGGACTTAAGCAATCGCTCACGGAAGTCCGAAACGTAATCTAAACAAGTTTTCCTTGGTGTCACTTGTACATCCAATAGTTTCTCTTGTAGGATCTGAAGGGGTCCTCTAGGATTGTGGGCCGAACACTAGCTCGCTGGGACTAAATCCTAGGGACTCTTGCGAAGCTTCGCGGGACAGAGAACAACAGGAAAGGAATACCTTCATCCCAGTTTTTCTTTTCGTGGTAAACAGTATTTTTCTCAGCATGCCTTTAGTGTTTGGTGCCATCTCTCTAGTACACCCTGACTTTCTGGGTGGTAGGGGCTTGATGTGACATGGTGACTAGATAATTCACGAAGAACCTGGTTAAAGATTCGTGACATAAAATTGGTTCCCTGGTCGGTTTGTATGATTTTGGGCAGCCCAAATGTGGAAAAAAAACCGCAACAACGCACTAACTATTGGCTTGGCTGTGATCCGCCGCAAAGGAATGGCTTTCAGGATATCTCGTAGCAGAGACATCAACGTCAACAATAAACCCGTGTCCTGATTTGGTGCGAGGTAAAGGTCCAACACAATCTAGAATGAGCCCGTTCGAAGGGTTCAGCCATGACGGGTACCCGGATGTAACGGAGCTCGGGGAACTGTTTTGATTGGTTTTCCCACACCTGACATGTATGACACCCACGGATGTATTTAACTACATCAGCTTTCAGTCCGGGCCAATAGAAATGATTCAGGATGCGTTGATATGTTTTGGTAACGCCTAAAATGTCCTGACCAGTCGCTGTCATGGGCTAACTTTAGCACATGGGAGCGAAAAGACAGCGGGACCACCACTTGAGCTACTATATTCCAATCCGCAGTCTGGAATTACAACAGGGCGCCATTGCCGCATCAGCACACCATCACGAAGGAAGAAA